>NC_064411.1:52992500-53220000 GCF_023375975.1 Astyanax mexicanus | reverse complement strand
ATAAAATAGCACTACTGAGGTAAATGTATGATTTGAACAGCACTGCTGAGGTAAATTCATGATTAAAATTATACTGCTGAGGTAAATTTATGATTTAGAATAGCACTGCGGAGGTAAATGAATTATTAGAATAGCATTGCTGATGTTAAATCATGATAAGAATTGCACTTCTGAGGTAAATTCATTATTAGAATTGCACTTCTGAGGTAAATTCATTATTAGAATTGTACTACTGAGGTTAAATCATGATTAGAATAGCACTACTGGGGTAAATTTATGATTAGAATAGCACTGCTGAGGTAAATTTATGATTAGAATAGCACTGCTGAGGTAAATTTATGATTTGGAATAGCACTGCTGAGGTAAATGTATGATTAGAATAGCACTGCTGAGGTAAATGTATGATTAGAATAGCACTGCTGAGGTAAATTTATGATTGGAATAGTACTGCTGAGATAAATCTATAATTAGAATGTCACTGCTAATGTAAATTTGAGATTTGAATAGCACTGCTGGGGTAAATGTTTGACTGAAATTGCACTGCTGAGGTTAAATCATGATTATAATAGAACTACTGAGATAAATTTGATTTAGAATAGCACTGCTGAGGTACATTTATGATTAGAACAGCCCAACTGAGGTAAATGTATGGTTAAAATAATACTGCTGAGGTAAATTCATTATTAGAATAGCACTGCCGAGGTAAATTTATGATGAGAATAGCACTGCTAAGGTTAAATCATCATTAGAATAGAACTACCGAGATAAATTTGATTTAGAATAGCACTGCTGAGGTAAATGTATGATGAGAACAGCACTGCTGAGGTAAATGTATGATTAGAACAGCACTGCTGAGGTAAATGTATGATGAGAACAGCACTGCTGACTGCTTTTCGATGTTAAAGATCAGTCTGGGGAAGGTTGTATGGTTTAGCTGAGGCGTGTGTTTCTCATTGGATGAGTCAGTGTGGTGATGGCTGATGCTAAGTGCAGCAGGAATTAAACAGTAGCCGCAGTCAGAAGCGTAATCGCTAAACCAGCTACAACAGACCCATGCTGCTCCACCCTGCTCTGCTTTTAGCAGCGGCGCACACAGGGAAAGTGTGTGTGTGTGTGTGTGTGTGTGTTTGGACTCATTTATAGCTGGATGTTTGTGTCTGTGGGTAATAGCAGTGGGTGATGGTTTATTGTGCAATGTGATAAAAGTTACCAGGAACAATAAACGATTCAATATTTAGACTCCTATGGAAAATCTTGGGTATATTTATTATATTGAGCTACACACATACAATAATAGTGTGTAACTCCTGTGTAATGTGACGTCTCGTCAATATATTTGAGTTGTAGAGGTTCCTAATGGTGTCCTGTGATAATCCGTCTCCAATATTAACTCAAAGTTCCTGCAGATTTTTGCAGTAGATGTGTTGGGAGTGTTGATTTCACGATAGAAGGCCGAAAATTTGCCGCTGTTTGTGTATGTGTGTTTTTGTGTGTGTGTTGTGTTTAAATGTGATTAAGTGTGTGTGTTTTGAGTGCTTTTGTGTTTGCGTGTTTGTGTGTGTATGTGTGTATTTGTGTGTGTTCGTTGGTGTATGTTTTTTTTGTTTGTGTGTGTGTGTGTGTATGTGTTTTTATGTATCTGTGTGTGTTTTTATGTTTGTGTATGTATTTGTGTGTATGTATGTTTTTGTGTTTGTGTGTATGTGTTTTTATGTATCTGTGTGTCTTTGCATGCTTGTGTATGTATGTATGTGTGTATTTGTCTTATGTGTTTGTGTGTGTGTCTCGGGTGTATTTTGTGTGTTTCTGTGTGTATGTATTTGTTTGCGTGTGTGTGTGTGTGTGTGTTTTGTTAGTTTGTGTGGTTTTATGTTTGTGTATGTATTTGTGTGTGAATGTATGTGTTTTTATGTTTGTGATTATGTATGTATTTGTGTGTTTGAGATTGTGTTTGAATATGTGTCTCTTTGTATGTGTGTATGTGTTTTTTATGTTTGTGTATGTATTTGTGTGTGTATGTATGCGTTTTTATGTTTGTGTTTGTGTATGTGTCTGATTTTTGTGTTGTTGTTTTTTTTTTTAAGTTGTAGAGGTTCCTAATGGTCTCACAGTTCCTGCAGATTTTTCAGTAGAGGTGTTGAGCCTGTTGATATCACGATAGAATGCTGAAAATTTGCCGCTGCGCTTTTATACACAGTGTTTTCAATGAGACGAGCAGCACAGCTGCAGTAAACAGAGTTTTTCGGCTGTGAGCAGTGAACGCTGCACCTACTGTGCGCTCTTACTGTGTAAACAGCATGGAGCAGCAGCAGAGACAGTGTTTGTTCATATCAGTATATTATCTGGCTAAAATATCAGATTAAACTACACCTTATCCGCAGTTTAGCTCAATTAAAAGGAAGTATATTTGATAGCTGGGTCGGATCGAGACCAGATCACGTTCTCGCCACAAGCAAACTGCCCCAGAAAAAAATATAAAAATCTGTGTGTTGGGTGGGGGCGGGGCAGATTACGGCAGAAGTTGGGGTCAAACTTGGTGGCGTAATTAATTGCGTTAAAAAATGTGTTTAACTTTCCACATCATTAATCCAGCTCAGGTCTCATTTATATAATTGTGTGTATGCATTCCAAGCGTGTGTGTGTGTGTGTGTGTGTGTGTGTTGGGGAGATGTTTACTCTCAGTAAGCGAAGTGTACACATTCCTCTCTCTGTGGGATGAGGGGACATGTTGACCCACCACCAGAAATCAAACATCCACACTAATAGGAATGTGTGCATACACACACACACACACACACACACACACACACACACAAACACAGTGCGTTAAACACTGAAATCTTAGACCTCACACACACACACAACCAGGGCTTTCGCTCAGGATGTGAACTTTTATTAATCTACAGTTACAGTAGATACAGAATCACCAGCACTGTAATCTGTTGTACCCATACTGCTCTGTAATTAATCTACAGTTACAGTAGATACAGAATCACCAGCACTGTAATCTGTTGTACCCGTACTGCTCTGTAATTAATCTACAGTTACAGTAGATACAGAATCACCAGCACCGTAATCTGTTGTACCCATACTGCTCTGTAATTAATCTACAGTTACAGTAGATACAGAATCACCAGCACTGTAATCTGTTGTACCCATACTGCTCTGTAATTAATCTACAGTTACAGTAGATACAGAATCACCAGCACTGTAATCTGTTGTACCCGTACTGCTCTGTAATTAATCTACAGTTACAGTAGATACAGAATCACCAGCACTGTAATCTGTTGTACCCGTACTGCTCTGTAATTAATCTACAGTTACAGTAAATACAGAATCACCAGCACTGTAATCTGTTGTACCCATAATGCTCTGTAAATAATCTACAGTTACAGTAGATACAGAATCACCAGCACTGTAATCTGTTGTACCCGTACTGCTCTATAATTAATCTACAGTTACAGTAGATACAGAATCACCAGCACCGTAATCTGTTGTACCCGTACTGCTCTGTAATTAATCTACAGTTACAGTAGATACAGAATCACCAGCACTGTAATCTGTTGTACCCGTACTGCTCTGTAATTAATCTACAGTTACAGTAGATACAGAATCACCAGCACTGTAATCTGTTGTACCCGTACTGCTCTGTAATTAATCTACAGTTACAGTAGATACAGAATCACCAGCACCGTAATCTGTTGTACCCATACTGGTACAAACTTTTGACTGGTACTACACACAGATGAAGAGACACCAGGATTAACAGTGTATTTATACTCCAGTTATGGGTGATGCAACAGGCAGCAGTGGTGTGGTCGGTGTGGTCGGGGTGGTCGGTGTGGGGGGGGTAGAGCTCCTGATTAAGCCGGTCAGACGCTGCCGGATGTGGCCGGAGTGATGAGAGCTTTCTAAAAACTGCACACACTTATTTGGCTCCTGGCACTAAGTGTGGTCTACCTCCTCTGTGTGTGTCTGTGTGTATACACAGTGTTCAGTCAGAACATTATGACCACCTCTTTGTTTCTTTAGCCATTATTCTCTTTTGTAGTCTTTAAAAATAGTAGATGTATATGCTGTATATGATCCATTTACTGTAGCATCAGCACAACACACACTAACACCTCATACACCACCACCAATACCATGCTAATCAGTGCTAATCACTGCACTGCTGAGTGTGTGTGTGTGTATGTTTATATGTTTCCATGTTTGTGTTTGTGTATGTGTCTGTCTGTTTGTGTGTGTTTTTATGTTTGTATTTGTGTCTATTTTTGTCTGTGGGTTTTGTTTGTGTGTGTGTTTGGGTCAGTGTGAGTGAGTTTGGGCCAGTCTGTGTTTGTGTGTTTTTATGTTTGTGTGTGTTTGTGTGTGTGTGTGTGTGTGTGTGTTTCGGTCAGTGTGTGTGTGTGTTTGTGTTTTTGTACATATGTTTTTTATCTTTGTGTGTGTTTTTATGTTTGTATTTGATCACTGTCTGTTTGCATGTGTGTGTCTGTGTGTGTGTTTGTGTAATTGCGTAAGTGTGTGACTGTGTGTGTGTGTTTAAATCAGTGTGTATGTGTGTGTGTGTGTGTGTGACTGTGTGTGTGTGTGTTTGTGTTTGTATGTGTGTTTGTGTAATTGCGTAAGTGTGTGTGTGAATATGTCTGTGGGTTTTGTGTGTATGTTTGTATTTGGGTGTGAGTGTGTGTGTGACTGTGTGTGTGTGTTTAAATCAGTGTGTATTTGTGTGTGTGTGTGTGACTGTGTGTGTGTGTGTGTTTGAATCAGTGTGTGTGATTGGGTAAGTGTGTGTGTGTGTGTATGTTTGTATTGAGTGTGTTTGTGTGACTGTGTGTGTGTGTTTAAATCAGTGTGTATTTGTGTGTGTGTGTGTGACTGTGTGTGTGTTTGAATCAGTGTGTGATTGGGTATGTGTGTGTGTGTGTGTGTGTGTGTGTGTGTCAAGGCTGAGTTTGTATGTCTGTGCATCTTTCACATTCTGTCAGGATCCTGTTCTCTCTGTCTATTTCTGTCTGTCTGTCTGTCTGTCAGAGCTGCTCAAGGCTGCAGCAGAGAGAGTCTCAGACACACACACACACACACCCCAGCAGCTCTTCCGTTGCAGTTTGTTCTAGCTTTTTTCTTTCTTTTCTGTTTTCTGAATTTGTTTATTTTTCTTGTTGTCTTGATTGTGCAATGAATATGACATGAGCAGATTTTCACAACCCTTTACCTGTATAATAAATATATTGATCTACAGTACAACATTGATTTTATTAATTACTTTTTTTCGTTCTCTTCTTCAGGTGTTCAGTGGGAAGAGACCGGAGGGAGATTTCCAGCCTCAGCCGGCGAGCACCTTCCGGAAGCTCTCCCCCACGCCCCCCGCCGACGAGCAGCCGCAGGCCCTCACCTGCCTGATCAGCGAGAAAGAGCTGGAGCTCTGCGAGAAACTGGGAGACGGATCATTCGGCGTCGTGAAGAGGGGGGAGTGGTTCACCCCCAACGGGAAAGTGGTGAGTGACAGACAGACCGACTGACAGACAGACAGAAACATTGGACAGACAGAGATTGAAACTGAAATATACTAATTGAGAGAAACTGATAGAGAGACTGATTGAGAGAGACTGATTGAGAGAGGCTGATTGAGAGAGACTGATTGAGAGACTAATGGAGAGACAGACAGACAAACATTGAAACAGAAATATACTAATTGAGAGAGACTGATTCAGAGACTGATAGAGAGAGACTGATTGAGAGACAGACAGACAGACATTGAAACTGAAATATACTAATTGAGAGAGACTGAGAGAGAGAGACTGAGAGAGAGAGACTGAGAGAGAGACTGAGAGAGAGACTGAGAGAGAGACTGAGAGAGAGACTCATTGAGAGAGACTGAGAGAAAGACTGAGAACGGCTGATTGACCGAGACGGAGAGAGAGACGGAGAGAGAGACGGAGAGAGAGACGGAGAGAGAGACGGAGAGAGAGACGGAGAGAGAGACGGAGAGAGAGAGTGATCGATGCAAAGACTGAGAGAGATTGAGAGAGAGACTGATAAAAAGAAAAAGACTGATCAAAAGAGAGACTGATTGTGTGAGAGAATGGACTGAGAGAGACATTGATTAAAAAAAGAGAGAGACTGATCTGGTTGAGAGAGACTGATGTGGTTGAGAGAGACTGTTAGAGAGAGACTGATTTAGAGAGAGAGAGAAATTGATCAAGATAGAGACTGATCAAGAGAGAGAGTGAGAGGCTGAGAGAGAGACAGTCCGAGAGAGAGACAGAAAAAGAGAGATAGACAGAGAGAGAGAGAGGGTGAGAGAGATAGGGACTGTGTTGGGGGAAACAGAGGGTGCTTTGTTAGGGGCCGTCAGGGGCCGGCTGTGACTGACTTTACAGATGGATGATACAGACACCATTCACACACTGGGGCCGGAGCGAGCTGCTGAACGTGTGAATGGAGGGAATGGTGGGAATGGTGGGAAGTGACAGCAGACTGCAGCCTGTGGAGTTATTACAGAGTTAGCGTCAACACTCAGTCACTCTTTACACTCTCACTTTACTCCTCTCTTCTTAATGAAAGTGTTAAAAGTTTCTGTCTGTCAGGAAAATAAAGCTACAATAGCTCTATTTGATTAATGTTCTAATTCAGATTACGAGAAGCAAGAACTACTCAACTAAGTTAAGAAAAAAACATTATAATGATGAAACTGGCACTCATCGGGACCGCCACAGGAAAGAAAGAGCAGGATAGGTAGGTCCTCAGAGTTACCAGCCTCAGAGACCGCATGTTAACAGCACCCTAAATAAGATCACAGTTTTAATGCATCTTGGCATCATGTTCTCCTCCACCAGTCTTACACACTGCTTTTGGATAACTTTAAGCTGCTTTACTCCTGGTACAAAAATTCAAGCAGTTCAGTTTGGTGGTTTGATGGCTTGTGATCATCCATCTTCCTCTTGATTATATTCCAGAGGTTTTTAATTTGGTAAAATCAAAGAAACTCATCAATTTTTAAGTGGTCCCTTATTTTTTTGGTAATTAGCCCACTGCACTAACAGCTGGCTTCAGCAGACTTCAAACAGTTAGCTAGCAGTGTTAACAACCAGGCTCAGCAGTGTTCAGCTGGTTAGCCTCAATGCTAACAGCCAGACTCTGCAGGTTTTTCTTGGAGAACTGTGGGCTTTTTACAGCCTGATTGAGGGTCAGCAGTCGTGCGAATGTGAGTGTACAGCAGGGGAAAAAGTGAGAACATCATTTTTCAGACATCTGCACCGCTCAGCAGCCGGACCCCCGGACCCCTGGGAGATGAATGGAGAGAATAACACAGCGCTGGCTTTACAGTGTCAGGTTTTACAGCGTACAGCTCTTCTCCAGACGTTCTGATCCGATCCTGTAGGTTCCTGAAGCTCAGCTTGTACAGATCTGTTCTACACATACTGTATATCTAGCCTTAATTAAAGCAGATCAGGTTTTGACATTTACGAGAAATGTTTTACAGTGTGGAATAAACCACGCTAACGTCTACGATGGAGTCGTCACACTGGGAGTAATGTTACTAGGCTCAGAACTTTTGAGCCTGTTGGGATCGTCAGCATTTTTGTGGGATTTTTTTTAGCTGGACTAGTCCTTCCAGCTGTGAGCAACGGACAAATATATAATTAATAAATAATATAAATATATTGGAACACCTGCTTGTTAAAGTTTTCTTCCAATATCAGGGGTATTAACTGTTTTAACTGTTTCTACTGTCCAAAAAAGACTTTCTACCAGATTTTAGCTTAGACTATACTCAGTATATAGAATTTTTGAGCTTATTAAGCATTGTACTAAGATGTTCTTGTTTATCTGCTGTAGTTGTAGAGCTTTTCGCACTATAAGGTGCACTTAAAATCCTTTCATTTTCCCAAAAATCAACAGTACACCTTATAACCGGTGCTTCTTATGTATGAATTCTACCAGTCAGGTATTAAGAAGCAGTAAAGCCACTCCACTGAAGTACAGAGTTATACAGGAGTTTCAGTGAAGTTTCTCCAGCACTGAAG
Organism: Astyanax mexicanus; assembly: GCF_023375975.1. Taxonomy (NCBI): domain Eukaryota; kingdom Metazoa; phylum Chordata; class Actinopteri; order Characiformes; family Acestrorhamphidae; genus Astyanax; species Astyanax mexicanus. The sequence goes on along the minus strand of NC_064411.1, from coordinate 53,211,967 downwards.
CTGGGTGCAGCAGCATTAGCGTTAGCATTAGCATTAGCCGCTAACCGTGCTAAGCGCTAGCTCTTTTGCCCTTTCGTTCAGAGACAAGTTTATTGGACTGCTGTGTTAAAACAAGCTACGTAGGATGAACCGCTAGCTGATAACGAGCGCCCTGGGTTACCACAACACTCAGGGTTCCTTAGTGTAGTGCTGTCGGGCGGCGTTTACGAACTCCTAGCTCTGCTGTGGTTAGCGGCTAATGCTAATGCTGCTGCACCCAGCCTTAATGCTTACTGTAAAAGAAACAGAAGCATTTTATTCACCTTTACTCACTTTTTTTAGGAGAGAAATGTGTGTAGATAAACCTCCAGATTAACATTAATGTAGATTTACATTAATTGGAAGTGCGACTTTTAATCTTGGAAAAGTTGGAAAAATACGGTATTTCCTTGCATGATTTTACGAGTTTAACCTGCATTTGTGTTTATTGTGTTCAGTATTTAAAAGTGTTCCTGAACCCATGCAGTGATTTCCAATACACATATATAAGTACAGACTGTTTTTAATGCAGAGCCACCTGAGGGCCCAAAGATCACCAGCATCCACCAGAATTTTTTTTTATGATATTATGTACTGTAGATGCTTGGATATAAAAAGTCTTCACAATTTTACGTTAAAGAACATTTTTCAGAATTATTTCCACAATTTTTAGGAGAAGTTTCTTGTAGATTGGTAAAGCTCTATTCATTAAAATTTGCCTTTTATCTGTAGTTACATTGGTTAGTTGCAAATTTCTCATTTTGCAGCTGTTTATTATTAGTACCACTTATGTTTCTAGCATTTTGTTACATGTTCATTAAGTTTTTTGCACAAATTCATTCTCTCATAAAAATAAAGATTTCACCAGCTCTGTTCTTAACAATTTCAGTCCCTTTCAGAATGAGCCATTTAAGGGCTCTGACACTTTTATGCGCTGATGTAGAATTGCTTTTCTTACTGGGTTTATGGTTGTGACCTAACAACCACAACTGCAAGCAAAGAAAGGATATGAAGATGAAGAATGAAGATTTTATTGTCTTTAATCTAAAAGTTATTGCAGTTTTAACTATCTTGATCTCGATCTCTCTCCAGCTGAATGTAGCTGTGAAGTGTCTGAAGACGGATGTGTTGAATCAGCCGGACGCTCTGGACGATTTCATCCGCGAGGTCAACGCCATGCACTCTCTGGACCACCAGAACCTCATCCGCCTGTACGGAGTCGTCCTCACGCACCCCATGAAGATGGTAAATAAATGCATGTGAAGATCAGTATAATCAGATAAAACAGAGATTATTATACTGTCCTGTAAATTGCAAGTCCTGTAGGTTATGAGTCCTGTAGGTTATTTGTCCTGTATATGTTGAGTTCTCTTCTGTAGGTTGCATGTCCTATAAGGTTATGAGTCTTTTGCTGTAGGTTGTAAGTTCTGTCCTGTAGGTTACATGTCCTGTAGCTTGTGAGTCCTGTCCTGTAGGTTACAGGTCATGTAGGGTTGTGACTACTGTCCTGTGGATTGCATGTCCTGTCCTGTAAGTTGCAAGTCCTCTAGGTTGTGAGTCCTGTCCTGTAGGTTACATGTCCTGTAAGGTTGTGAGTGCTATCCTGTAGGTTACATGCCCTGTAAGGTTGTGAGTGCTATCCTGTTGGTTGCATGCCCTGTAAGGTGGAGTCCTGTCCTTTAGGCTACATGTCCTGTAAGGTTGAGTCCAGTCCTGCAGGTTACCTGTCCTGTTAGGTTGCAAGTTCTGTCCTGTAAGTTGTGTATCCTGTAGGTTGTGAATCCTGTAGGTTACATGTCCTGTAGGTTTGCGAGCCCTGTCCTTTATGTTGAGTTCTCTTCTGTAGGTTGCATGTCGTATAAGGTTGCGAGTCTTTTCCTCTAAGTTGTGAGTCTTGTAGGTTGTGAGTGCTGCCCTGTAGGTTACCTGTCCTGAAAGGTTAGTCCTATCTTGTAGGTTAATTGTCCTTTAGGTTTGCGAGCCCTGTCCTTTATTTTGAGTTCTTTCCTGTAGATTGCATGTCCTGTCAGGTTGCAAGTCCTGTCCTGTAGGTTGAGTCTTGACCTGTAGGTTGCGAGTCCTGTAGGTTACATGTCTTGTAAGGTTATGAGTGCTGCCCTGTAGGTTATATGTATTTTAAGGTTGCAAGTCCTATCCTGTAAGTTGCGAGTCCTGCAGGGTGTGAGTCCTTTCCTGTAGGTTCCATGTCCTGTAGGTTTTCGTGCCCTGTCCTGTATGTTGAGTCCTCTTCTGTGGGTTGCATGTCCTAAAAGTTGTGAGTCCTGTCCTGTAGGTTGTGAGTTGTGAGATTGCATGTTTTGTAAAGTTGCGAGTCTTGTCCTATATGATGAGTCTTATCTTGTTGGTTACATGTGCTGTAAGGTTGCGAGACTTGTGGTTTATGAGTCTTGTCCTGTAGGTTACATGTCCTGTAAAGTGATAAGTCCTTTTCTGTAAATTACGTCTTGTAGGTTGCAAGCTCTGACTGATCGATTGAATGTCCTATTCTTTAGGTTACATGTGCCAAAGGATGTGAGTCCTCTTCTGTAGGTTGCGAGTCCTGTACTGTAGGTTACATGTCCTGTAAGGTTATAAGTCCTGTAGTTTGAGTCTCGCTGTCTCTCCCCAGGTGACGGAGTTGGCTCCTCTGGGTTCTCTGCTGGATCGTTTGAGGAAGAATCAGGGTCACTTCCTGATCTCCACTCTGTGTCAGTACGCTATTCAGATAGCTAATGGAATGGCCTACCTGGAGTCCAAGCGCTTCATCCACCGTGACCTGGCGGCCAGGAACATCCTGCTGGCCTCCAGCGAGCTGGTAAAGATCGGAGACTTCGGCCTGATGAGGGCGCTGCCCAAGAACGACGACCATTACGTCATGCAGGAGCACCGCAAAGTCCCGTTCGCCTGGTGAGCGAGACGTCTTTCTAATTATCCGTACTTTACACAAATCTTTTTCATGCCAATGCTCTCTGAAAACAACTAAAAACATCTGAAGGTGGTTTATGTAGTACCAAGACGTTCCAGAAGATCATTAAAGTACTAAAGGTAGTGCGTTTTGTAATGAAGATTGTGTGTCCTGTAGGTTGCCTGTCTTGTAGGTTTCGCATCCTGTAGGATCTGTGTCCAATAGATTCCTATAGTCATGTAGGAGACCAATTATGTAGGTTGGCCAGTCCTTTAGGATCTGCATCCTGTAGGTCCTGTAATCATGCAGGCTGCGAATTATGTCCCGTAGGGTGCAATTCCTCTCCTGTAGGGTGCAACTCATGTCCTGTAGGGTAAAGTCTTGTCCTGTAGTGAGTCTTGTCCTGTAAGGTATTAGTCCTTAGATTGTCACTCTTAAAGAGTACAAGTTGTGAGTACTGTCCTGTACGGTACAAGTTCTGTAGGTTGTCAGTACTGTCCTGTACAGTACAAGTCCTGTATATTGCTACTCTCGTATGGTGCAAGTGCTGTTCTGTAGGGTGCGCTTCTTGTCCTGTAGGGTGAGAGTCTTGTCCTTTAGACTGTGAGTGCTGTCCTGCATGGGGCAAGTCCTGTCCTGTTGGGTGTTACTCCTTAGATTGCCACTCTTATTGGGTACAAGTCCTGTAAGGGTGCGAGTCCTGTCCAGTAAGGGTGCGAGTCCTGTCCTGTAAGGTGCGAGTCTTGTCCTGTAGTCTTTGAGTTTTGTCCTGTAAGGTATTAGTCCTTAGATTGCCACTCTTATAGGGTACAAGTCCTGTAGGTTGTCAGTACTGTCCTGTACGGTACAAGTCCTGTATATTGCTACTCTCATATGGTGAAAGTGCTGTTCTGTAGGGTGAGCATCTTGTCTTGAAGGGTTCAAGTCATGTCCTTTACAGTGTGAGTTCTGTCCTGTATGGAGCGAGTCCTGTCCTGTTGGGTGTTACTCCTTAGATTGCCACTCTTATTGGGTACAAGTCATGTAAGGGTGCGAGTCCTGTCCAGTAAGGTTGAGAGTCCTGTCCTGTAGGGTGCAAGTCCTGTCCAGTAAGGTTGAGAGTCCTGTCCTGTAGGGTGCAAGTCCTGTCCAGTAAGGGTGCGAGTCTTGTCCTGTAGGGTGCGAGTCTGGTCCTGTATGGTGTGAGTCCTGTCCTTTTGGGTGTTACTTCTTAGATTGCCACTCTTGTTGGGTACAAGTCCTGTAAGGGTGCGAGTCATGTCCTGTAGGGTGACAGTCTTGTCCTGTAGGGTGACAGTCTTGTCCTGTAGGGTGACAGTCTTATCCTTTATAGTGTGAGTGCTGTCCTGTAGGGTGAGAGTCTTGTCCTGTAGGGTGACAGTCTTGTCCTGTAGGGTGACAGTCTTGTCCTGTAGGGTGCAAGTCTTGTCCTTTAGAGTGTGAGTGCTGTCCTGTAGGGTGAGAGTCTTGTCCTGTAGGGTGACAGTCTTGTCCTGTAGGGTGCAAGTCTTATCCTTTAGAGTGTGAGTGCTGTCCTGTAGGGTGACAGTCTTGTCCTGTAGGGTGCAAGTCTTATCTTTTAGAGTGTGAGTGCTGTCCTGTAGGGTGACAGTCTTGTCCTGTAGGGTGCAAGTCTTATCCTTTAGAGTGTGAGTGCTGTCCTGTAGGGTGACAGTCTTGTCCTGTAGGGTGCAAGTCTTATCTTTTAGAGTGTGAGTGCTGTCCTGTAGGGTGACAGTCTTGTCCTGTAGGGTGCAAGTCTTATCCTTTAGAGTGTGAGTGCTGTCCTGTAGGGTGACAGTCTTGTCCTGTAGGGTGTGAGTCTTGTCCTGAAAGGCGTGAGTGCTGTCCTGTAGGTTGAGAGTCTTGTCCTGTTAGGTGTTGGTGCTTACACTCTTATTGGGTACAAATCCTGTAGGGTGTGATTCTTGGCCTTGTCTTGTGAATCCTGTCCTGTATGGTAAAACTCATGTAGATTGCCACTCTTATAGGGTGCAAGTCCTGTCCTGTAGAGTGATAGTCTTGTCCTGTAGGTTACAAATCCTGTAGATTGCCACTCTTATGGGGTGCAAATTCTGTCCTGTAGGTTGTAAGTACTGTAGGTTGTGTGTAAACAGTGTGTATGTGTGGATGTACAATAAAACAGGACACTTTAAAACAGGCCAGTTCCAAAGGACCAGATAATCTAGGTAATATTCTTTAATTAAATGTTTTTTAGTAAAATATTTTTCTGTGTGTGTTCTAGGTGTGCTCCAGAGAGTCTGAAGACGCGCACGTTTTCTCACGCCACAGACACGTGGATGTTCGGCGTGACCCTGTGGGAGATGTGCACTTATGGGCAGGAACCTTGGCTGGGCCTCAATGGCAGTCAGGTACTTTACATATATCAGTAACAATAATGAAAAAAAATAGTTTTACATAATATTGAAACATAACATTGCAATTTTATTTTAGTTTTAGTTTTTGTAGTTTTTGCAGGAGGTAGTTGCATTATGTGAGATGAATCATTTTCATATTATATGTTGATTACACTAATTAAGACAAGCAGAAGTTTTATACAAAAAAAAATACTTTTAATTATTTTTCCAAGATCTTTAAACTATAAAACGGGCCAATTCACGCTCAAAATAGAGGGGTATGGGCCTTAATCTATGTCAAGCGTTCTCTTAACCATCTTCCTCTGTTTCAGATCCTTCATAAGATCGATAAGGAGGGCGAGCGCCTGCCCAAGCCGGAGGACTGTCCTCAGGACATCTATAACGTCATGCTGCAGTGCTGGGCTCAGAAACCTGACGACCGGCCCACCTTCATGGCCCTGAGGGAGTTCCTGGTGGAGACCATGCCCACCGACATGAGGGCTTTGCAGGACTTTGATGAGCCGGACAAGCTGCTCATCCATATGAATGATGTCATCACCATCATTGAGGGCAGGTGTGGCTTTATTTATAACTAAAATAACGAAAATGTGGACGTTTTCGGGCGTTGAGTGGTCCAGTGGTCTAAAGCGCTGCCACTATCATCAGGAGATCGCTGGTTTGAATCCTGGGTACCACTTTAAAATAAGACTAGAAAGTTAGTTTTTTATAAAAAAATTATACATTTTTTAAAATAAATTTCCAAAACTCTGTTTAATTAATATGATTTTTTTCAGTTTTTAAAAATCTACTTTTACAAAAAACTTTTTTTTTATTAATTAATTAATTATTAGTGTTATTAGTGTTTTGTTATTGATTTTTTTTTTATTGATTTTTTTAATGCATTTCCAAATCTCAGTTTAAACAATATATGATTTTATAATATATTTTTTAAATATACGTTAACAAATGACTTTTTTTATTGAATGAATTATTTTTTTTTATTATTTAAAATTGTTTTCTTTAAAGGCTCTGTCAGTTTACTGCAACTTTTTGTACACTGGTCTGAACCTAAATAGCTTAAATGGCAAAAATATAGGGGGGGGGGGGGGGATATAGGGGTGTTCTAAAACTTTTGACTGGTAGTGTATATGATATAAAATTGCAGTTTGTAATCATATTTACAGCATAATTAAAAAGTGAACTACAAAAAAAAAGCAAATATTCAGCTGCTGTCCTTGTAGGTAAGGTTTGGGGTTTGGTGCACAGCTCCACCTGCTGGTGTGAGCTTTACAGTGTTTTACAATGCTTTACAAGGTTTGATAGTAGCTATTTATTGTATAAGAGGCATAACGTTAAAAAAAGTGTGAATTAATAGATTTCTATTAGTAGCATTAATAGAGAAAATTAAAACAGAGGAAACTCTTGCTCTTTCTTTCTTGGGGATGAGTCCTGATGAGTGCCAGTTTCACCATTATAATTTTTTTATGGTTCTTGCAACTGAAACTAAAGATGGATTCGAGCATTAATCAAATATTCACTATTCACTGTATACCTGTAATTCTACCTCTTCACTACTTTACTTTTACTGATGCTCTCAAACACTTTATTAAGAGACAAGAAATTCAAGTAATTAACTCTTGATGAGTTCAGCACAGCTGTTAACTGAAAGCCTGAATTCCAGGTGACTCTACCTCATAAACCTGACTGAGAAAATCTAAAGAAAAGCCAAGATGTGCAAAACTGTCTCTATCTAAGCAAGAGGTGCTACTTTTTAAAGAATCTAAAATATTATTAAACACCTTTTGGTTTGTTATATAATAATTAAATAATTTTATATGTTTTTTCTTCATATTTTAGATGACTTTAGTATTAATCTACAATATAGAACATTTTAAAATACAGATTTTTCTTTTTTTTCTGCAGGGCGGAGAACTATTGGTGGCGAGGGCAGAATAAGCGAACTCTGAAAGTCGGGCAGTTCCCCCGAAACACGGTCACCTCCGTCGCCGGCCTCTCAGCCCACGACATCAGCCGACCCCTGAAGAACAGCTTCATCCACACGGGCCACGGAGACTCCAACCCTCACCGCTGCTGGGGCTTTCCTGACCGGATAGACGAGTAAGCAACCCCAACACCACACACTCTCCAAACCATCACTGATCATCAGTAAATTTTACATTTCATTTAAAGTAAATTAAGCGATCAGAGTCTGGAGGAAGAGTGGAGAGACACACAGTCCAAACTGCTCGAGGTCTAGTGTGAAGTTTCCACCAATCAGTGATGGTTTGGAGAGACATGCTGATCATCTGCTGGTGTTGATCCACTGTGTTTTATTATCAAGTCTAAAGTCAGTGCAGTTTTGTTTTCCCACAAAATCTTACAGCACTTCATGATTCCCTCTGATACTGACTACTTTAATGGAGATGCAGATTTCATTTTCCAGCAGGACTTGGCCCACACTGCCCACACTGCCAAAAACACCTATCGGTCTTTAATATGTTATATTTAATTTTCTGAGACACTGATTTTTTGGGATTTTTCATTGGCTGTATACGGTGGCCGAGAAAGCCCAACGCAGTGCAAATTGAAAAGCGCTGCAAATGCACAAAACACATCCATCAAAATTACAACACAGGCGCAGCAACTAGAAAAACACGCTGCAAATAGAAAAACGCGCTGCAAATAGAACCACAACACAACGGAAGTGAGTCACAACACAACGGAATTTTCCCGGGGGACCTTAAAAGATGCTGTACCAGCTAAGCTGCGTCTTCAGTAACGTCTCGGACTTCACTATGTGTACAAAGGACAATAAGTGGCAAACAAGGCGTTTTGTGAAGCAGAACTTTTAATAATATGCACACAACCGTGGTAATCACAGGTAATAAACATAACTTACTTTTCAGAAGCTTGTTTGCCACTTATTGTCCTTTGTATACAGCTGGTACAGCATCTTTTAAGGTCCCCCGGGAAAATTCCGTTGTGTTGTGACTCACTTCCGTTGTGTTGTGGTTCTATTTGCAGCGCGTTTTTCTATTTGCTGTGCCTGTGTTGTAATTTTGATGGATGTGTTTTGTGCTTTTGCAGCGCTTTTCAATTTGCACTGCGTTGGGCTTTCTCGGCCACCGTAGCTGTAAGCTTTATAATCATTAACAATAAAAGAAATAAACACTTAAAATAGATCACTCTGTGTGTTTAATACATCTATATAATAAATGAGTTTCACATTTTTAACTGAATTACTGAAATAAAGTAACTTTTCAATGATATTTAATGATAAGTTTTTGAGATGCAATAGTGTATTCCATAATCAGTGATAAATCAACTAATTAAAAAATTATAATCAGATTAGTTAAACATTTCAATAAAGTACCAGTTAAAAGATTGGACCATTTAAATTCAGTGTTTTTTTCATCATTTTAAAATGTTCTATATTGTAGATTAATATTAAAGTCATTTAAACTATGTATTTTATATTTTACATACAACTCAAGAGTTAATTACTTGAATTTCTTGTCTCTTAATAAAGTGTTTGAGAGCATCAGTTAAAGTAAAGTAGTGAAGAGGTAGAGTTACAGGTATACAGTGAATAAAAGCTCTATTTGAGTAATGTTCGAATCCAGATTATTGGAAGAACTACTCAACTAAATAAAGAAAAATGACTTTAGGACAAAAAATAAGTCCGTCAATACAAAGAGACTACTTTGAAAGTATCCTCAAGTGCAGTCACAACAAAGACCATCAAAAACATTATAATGATGAAACTGGCACTCATCAGGACCGGCCCTGAAAATGAAGTTACCAAGAGTGAATTATACGTCTTTTCATGCCTTCTACCTTCTCTACTACTGGAAAGTATTATTGCTTATACAGTAACAGAACTCCTTCCTAATAAAAGGACGGATATCCACCAATAGTGGATAGACAGTCACTCATTAAGACACATTATCAACATTTATAGATCTAGAGGGCTCTATATAGTAATTTATTGCAAGAATGGGCACTCCAGCAGGAGCTCAATCACTGTATTCCTGATAAGAAGTGCAGCCAATGGGACAATTAGTGTTTTTTGACCACCTAGACGGTACTTTAAGGACACTTTTTCAACCATTGGTCCACCATAGGAGTGGTTGCCCTCACTTAAATCTCTATTGCTTAGAATTAAAGGAGAACTCATGTGTAAAATGTGACGTTGTAGTAAAACATGATAAAAGTTCTTAACTTTGATGAATAGCACACCTCCGTTCTCCCACAGCGTTCTGAGATCCAGAAATTTTAACAGTTTGTCCCAACACCCTTCAGACTGGGTGATACGGGGCATAATTTACCCTGATAAATCAAATTTTTTTCAACGTTATCCAGCTCAAAGTAGCTCCACACCTTCTTGCTAGAATCTGGAGAGCCCTGACATTTAAAACGAGGCATTAATAACTTAAAAAGTGCAGAAAAAGCTTATTAGAAACACTGTTTACATCCTATAACACTAAATTTAGCTCAGAGTGCCGCCATCACTGTACTGATAATGACGTAGACATATATACATAAACTCCGCATTTATCTGGGTAAATTATGCGCCGTATCACACAGTCTGAAGGCTGTTTGGACAAACTGTTAAAATTTCTGGATCTCAGAACGCTGTGGGAGAGCGGAGGTGTGCTATTCATCAAAGGTAAGAACTTTTTATCATGTTTTACTACAACAAAAGTCACATTTTACACCAGAGTTCTCCTTTATGGCCCTCAAACTCTACAACCATCACCCACCATGCTTCCACATTCTCCACTAGAGGCCAGCAGAGACCAGCTCTTATACACCACCACATATTCCACAGCTGTTTTCTTCCTGCATTGTCTGTGGTACATTGTTTTCCACCTGGAATCGTATTAAATCTGTGTTATTCTGTGTTCTGCTCTCTGCAGTCTGTATCTCGGGAACCCCATGGACCCTCCGGATGTTCTGGGGCTGGATCTGAACGCTCCTCGGCCCACTCAGCTTCCAGGACGAGCTAAAAGTGAGTTCCCTCTTTAACTTTTCCCCGTATTTTAACATCTGCTGATGCTTTCGCTGCTTATTTCCTTTAGTTTCTTTAACCAGCTATAGCCTTTCTCTTTTCTCAACGCGTCTTCTCTCTGCTTTTCCTTGGTTGCACCCTGCTTTTTACTCGCTGTCGCTCTCTTTCTGGATGCTGTTCTCTAGAGGAACCTCCCCCTCGGCCGCCTCAGCCAGCTTTGCTCTTTAAGAGTAAGTGTGCTTGTGAATTAGTCCAGTTCTCTCCTTTTGTTCTGTTAAAGTACCTCTGTTCTGCAGCTTTAATTGGGCCTAGAACCCGACCGGAGCCCAACAGACTGGTTAAACCCAAAACCAGGAACCAGCTGTGAAAAAATCGTTTGAATCTGACTGTAGATAGGCCTAAAACAGGACTAAGAATGTCCAACCTAGATCTAAACTAGCGTTAAACCAGGGCTAAGACTGTAGATGGTACTAATCATGGGCTAAATATATCCAACCCAGGTCTAAACTATGGTTAAACCAAGGCTAAGTAGTCTTGAGTCCAGCTGTAGTTAAATTGTTTGACTCTAGATACTCTTCATCCATGGCTAAATATGTTTTCCCAGGTCTAAACTAGGGTTAAACCAGGGTTAAGACTGTAGATGGTACTAATCCAGGGCTAAATATATCCAACCCAGGTCCAAACTGGGATTAAACCAGGGCTAAAATTGTAGATAATCCTAATCCACAGCTAAATATGGCTATTCCAGGTCTAAACTAGGGTTAAACCAAGGCTAAGATTGTAGATGGTACTAATCCAGGGCTAAATATGTCCAATCCAGGTCTAAACTAGGGTTAAACCTGGGCTAAGACTATAGATAGTCCTCATCCATGGCTAAATATGTATATTCCTGGTCTAAACTAGGGTTAAACCAAGTCTAAGATTGTCGATAGTACTAATCAATGGCTAAATATGTCCAACCCAGGTCTAAACTAGAGGTTAACCCAGAACTAACTTGGGACTAAGACTGAGCACAGTCCTAATGCAGGGCTAAATATGTCTAACCCAAGTTAACTAAGGTTAAACCTAGGCCAAATAGGCTTGATTCCAACTGTAACTAAATTGTCTGAATCGGACTATAGACAGTCCTAATCCAGGCCTAAATATTTCCGAACCAGGTCTAAACTAGGGTTAAACCATGGCTAAATCTGAGGACTAAATCAGGAATAAGACTGAGCAAAGTCCTAATCCAGGGCTAAATATATCCAAACCCAGATCTAAACTAAAGATAAACCAGGATTAGTCAGGACTAAGATAAGGACTAAGCCTAGGGTTAACTAGGGTTAAACCAAAGCTAAGACTGTAGATAGACCTACTCTAGGGCTAAATATGTCCAATCCAGGTCTAAACTAGGAATATACCAGGACTAAATTAGTGCTAAGTGATGACTAAACCAGGTCTATGTGATGCAGATGGATTCCGAAATTGAGTTTTTATTTGGACAACAGCTCTACTCATTGCACAACTTTCCTTTTCCCTTTACTTTAAAACATATCAAACATATATATTTTTAGTTTGTAGGACAAAGAGTTAGCCTTTTAGAGGACTGTTTTTTGGTCTGGTTTAGCCAAAATGGGCTGCTTGGACATATTAATCAGTGATTGTTTTAATCCAACCATTCCACCTGTAAAGCATGGGGGTGGTAGCATCATTCTGTTGAAGTACTTTGCTGTAATTGTCCAAATACTACTTATGCATTCTGGTTTTTTTTTTGTGTGCTTTAGAGCCAACGTATGACCCAGTTACTGAAGACGACGACCTGACGTCCTCTAGCCTGAAACTGCTCTCGTTGAAGAAAGCCGGCATGAAGGGCCTCAAACTCAAGCCGTCCGCTTGGGTCCTGGCCACCAAGCCCGTTTACGGGCTTCGAACCCCCGGAGGCGGGACTCCTACGGAGGTTTCGCTCATAGACTTTGGGGAGGAATTCCCCTCAGCTACCCCTTCCCCCTCCCCTGTGGTGGAGGCTCATGTTCCTACCCTTGCCAGACTTTCTCTGGATGCTGAGAACCTTCTGGACGGAACTCCTCCACAGAGTCCCTCCCAAACTCTACCTCGCCCACTCCACCCGACGCCAGTGGTGGACTGGGATTCCAGGCCGCTCCCTCCTCCCCCGGCGTACGACGATGTAGCGCAAGACGAAGACGACATCGAAGTCAGCTCGATCAACAGCGCCGATCAACAGGGATCTCCACGGGCAAACTGCACGCCTACGGATGAGGATAAGCCTCAAATCGAGGACAATCTTTTCCTGCCCAGAGAGCAAAGTCGTGCCAGGACTTTCTCCCAATCGGCGGAAATCTTCCAGGAGCTACAGCAGGAGTGCATGAGGCGCCTCAACGTTCCAAACCCTGAAATTTATCGCCAGATAGTCCTCAATACGTCCGAAGACAGACCTCAAATCCCACCTCGCATCCCAATTCCTCCTAGACCTCCAAAGAGCCAAGGTGGGGAATATGCCCGTTGGTCAGGCGAACTTTCACCAACCTCTGGAATTGAAGAGAACAAGGAACGTCCTCCTCAAATCCCCCCAAGAGACCCTTTGTCTCAGCCTGGTTCTCGTACCCCCAGTCCAATGGGACTCCATGTAGGTAGTCACTGCTCTCCAGCCTCAATCTACGGCTCTTCCTACCTCTCCTCCAGTCCCGGGAAGCTCATGCCCACCACGCAAAGCTTCGCCTCGGACCCTAAGTACGCCGCCCCCAAGGTCATACTGGCACAAGGCAAGGACAAAGAAGCGACCAAAGGGCCTTGCATCTTGCCCATAGTACGAGACGGCAAGAAAGTCAGCAACACGCACTACTACCTCCTGCCAGAGAGGCCCACGTACCTCGATCGATACGACAAGTTCCTCAAAGAGTCGGAGACTGCAGAAGAGAGGCGGACCCCCAACACTGCCACGGTCCGGCCCATGGTCCATCAGCCACCGCAGCAGCAGCTGCACCAGCACCAGCAGGGGGAGCTTAAGTCCAACTTCTCGTCCAACAACAACAGCACTCTAACGGGTTCTTTAAGCAGAACACCGGGCATGAAGAACTCCATGAGCCTCCCTAGAGCGACCACCGATGGGTCGGTCACCAGGGTGGAGGGAACCTGCACCCCCGACAGAGTCAAACTGGTGAGTACCGGTGTCTGGTGTAGACTGGTGTAAATTTGATTTGACATGTCTACTTAAATCATGCATAACATTATGATGACCACCTTCTTCGTTTTTTTCTACACCCATATCCATTACAGACTGTAGTCCTGTATCTGTCTTTTTTTCTGCATATTTTATTATAGTTTGTATTTCCCCTGTTCTTCAATTAGTCAAATAAACAACCTTTATTTTGACTCATTGAACCATTTTTTTTACAAAAACAAGGATTAACATGACATGACAAGACAGGAAATCGCTGGTTCGAATTCCGGTTATGCAGCTTGCCATCAGCTGCCGGAGCCCTGAGAGAGCACAATTGGTCTTGCTCTTTCTGGGTGGGTACAGTAGATGGCACTCTTTCCCCTCATCAGTCCTAGGGTGATGAGGATCAGCACAAGGCTGCGTCTGTGAGCTGATGTATCAGAACCGAGTCGCTGCACTTTCCTCCGAGGGCGCTGTGATAATACTTCATAATGCTACATGAGCAGTAGTTGGAAAAGAGGCGGAGTCTGACTTCACATGTATCGGAGGAGGCATGTGCTAGTCTTTATCCTCCTGGTTTTGGGGCATCACCTGTGATCGGGGGAGTCCTAATGTTACAGATTTGCTACAGATTTATTACAGTGTTGATCATCCTCTAGTCCTCTAGCTGTTGATGGATTATTCTCAGTCTAGCAGTAACACTAAGATGTTTAAAAACTCCAGCAGCACTGCTGTTTGCAAATTGATAATAGATGTAGACAAGGAGGTGGTCATAATGTTTTGCCTGATGGGTGTATATGCCTTAGTTTATTGGCCAACACTGAAACAATGTCATGTTTTATAATATGTTTAACATGTTTTAAACCCACTTCCTGAACTCACTGATGATTCGGCTACAGTGAAATTCGTTTTTAAACAGAACTGATGGGTTTTGTTTGATGGCCTGATGTTTTTGATGGTGTGCTGCGTGTGGTTTACCAGTAGAGGGGAGCAAAAAGCAAATAAAGTGTGCATTCAGTGCACTTGCCGTTTAAGTGACTAAAGAGACTCGAACAGAGTCTGTATCAGTTTTTATACAAATGTGGTACATTATTCCAAACTACTAAACTACAGGCTTTCAGTTAACAGCTGTGCTGAACTCATCAAGAGTTAATTACTTGAATTTCTTGTCTCTTAATAAAGTGTTTGAGAGCATCAGTTGTAAAGTAGTGAAGAGGTAGAGTTACAGGCATACAGTAAATAGTGAACGTTTGAGTAATGTTTTAATACGTATTATGGCAAGAAATACATAAAAAAGTCAAGATAAAAATGATGGAACTGGCACTCATCAGGACCACCCCAGGAAAGGAAAAGCAAGTGTTTCCTCTTTTGTACAGGATAAGTTCATCAAAGTTGCCAGACTCAGAAACCGCAAGTTAGCAGCTCCCCAGATTAGATTTTTTGGTTTGTTTAACACTTTTTTAAGTTACTACATGATTTCTTACATGTTCATGTGGATGATATATGTGTGTATGTGTGTGTATGTGTTCAGGTGCAGGAGGCGGTACATGGCGTGACTATTGAAGAATGTCAGACGGCTCTGCAGAACCACAGCTGGAACGTGCAGAAGGCTGTGCACTATCTGAAGGTAGCTACATCATATACGACTTAATCATGCTTCAGTGGATCAGCAGTGCAGTTAAATGGTTAATCTGTTGTTTCTGAAGCCCCCGAGCAGCAGCTGGACAATGGAGGTCCATCAGTGTGCTTCTGTTCTGATCTGCTCCGTCAGCCACAGCTGAGCCACGGAGAGTAAATCCATACAGGAATCAGTATCTATCTATCTATCTATCTATCTATCTATCTATCTATCTATCTATCTATCTATCTATCTATCTATCTATCTACTTAATGACCTACCTACCTAACTACTTAACTACCTACCTATCTACCTATGTAATTGCCTACCTACTCACTTAACTCCCTACCTAACTATCCACCTACTTACTTAACTACCTACTTACTGACCTACCTACCTAACTACTTAATTACCTACCTATCTAACTATGCAATTACCTACCTACCCACTTAACGTCCTACTTAACTATATACCTACTTACTTAACTACCTACTTACTGACCTACCTACCTAACTACTTAATTACCTACCTATGTAATTACCTACCTACCCACTTATCTACCTATTGAACTATCCACCTACTTACTTAACTACCTACTTAATGACCTGCCTACCTAACTACTTAATTACCTACCTATGTAATTACCTACCTACTCACTTAACTTCCTACCTAACTATCCACCTACTTACTTAACTACCTACTTAATGACCTACATACCTAACTACCTAATTACCTACCTATCTAACTATGTAATTGCCTACCTACCCACTTAACTCCCTACCTAACTATCCACCTACTTACTTAACTACCTACCTAATGACCTGCCTACCTAACTACTTAATTACCTGCCTATGTAATTACCTACCTACCCACTTACCTACCTTCCAAACTATCCACCTACTTACTTAACTACCTACTTAATGACCTACCTACTTAATGACCTACCTATCTACCTACCTACCCAATTAACTACCTACATAACCATCTACCTACCTACCTTCTTTCCTACCTACTCAACTAACTTCTTACCGACCTACCTATCTACTTTATTGCCTAACTACCTACTTACCTAACCATCTACCTACTTACTTAAGTACCCACCTATCTACCTACCTCCTTACCTAACTACGTAACCCTCTACCTACTTACTTAATTACCCACCTATCTACGTACCATCCATCCATCCATCCATCCATCCATCCATACATCCATCCATCCATCCATCCATCCATCCATCCATACATCCATCCATCCATACATCCATACATCCATACATCCATCCATCCATACATCCATCCATAATTCTTTAATTCACGATGGCGGTGCCTCTGAGTACAGAGCAGGGTGATCACATGGCGTAGGAGTCGATCTCTGTCTCAGTCTCTTCGCTGTAAATGTGTAAATGTGTTACCATGTCACACTTCTTGCCAGAATTCATCATCATCTCTGTCTCTCTGCAGGTGGAGCAGCTCTTCTGTCTGGGCTTGAAGACGAGGGTGGAGTGTCATAAGATTCTGGAGATGTACGACTGGAACCTGGAGCTGGCCAGCACTCAGCTATTAGACTCTTACGGCTCAGTTAAACAGAGGTAGCAGCTTTTAACCCCTAAAACACTCATTATAACACTAATATTAAAGGAAAATCCAAAGAATATTCAAACATAAAGTGGTAGATTTACTTTATTGTGTTGATTAAATCATCTCGTTAAAGCTTTTCTCATAGAGTCTATTATTTATAGTCATTTATCATCCAACACCTAGATTGGTAAACCTAAAGTTAGTGGTCAACCAGCTTGGACGTATTAGAGATGGTGTTCAGTCAGATGGGTCATGACGCTGGTCATTTAGTTATGTTGTTCACTATTTTCATGATGGCCAATCAGCTTGGTCTTGTTGGTTTTGATGATCATCCAGCCTGGTCATGTAGGTCTTACTACTGATGGCAGTTGGTTACAGTTGGTCATCAGGTGTGTTCTTGTTGGTCATGATGGTCAACCAGCTTGGTCAAGTTGGTTTTGGTCTATAACCAGCTCTGTCTTTTTGGTTGGTACCTACTTAACAACCTACCTACATAACTACCTACCTATCTACCAACCAATCTAACTATCTACCTACCTACCTACCTACCTAAATACCTATATACTTAACTACCTACCTACCTATCTACCTACCTACCTACATCCCTATATTATTAACTGCCTACCTAACTATCTACCTACCAACCTATTGGTCTTGTTGGTTGTGGTCTTCAACTAGTTAGATCTTGTTGGCTGTTGTCTTCAACCAGCTCAGACTTGTTGGTTGTGGTCTTTAACCAGTTTGGTCTTTTTGCTTATGGTCTCAAACCAGCTTGGTCCTTTTGGTTGTGGTTTTCAACCAGCTGCGTCTTGTTGGTTGGTACCTACTTAACTACTACTAATCTACTCACCTACCTAGCTACCTACCTACCTACCTATTGGTTTTGTTGGTTGTGGTCTTCAACCTGTTTGGTCTTGTTGGTTGTGGTCTTCAACCAGCTTGGTGTTCTTGGTTGTGGTCCATAACCAGCTCTGTCTTGTTGGTTGGTACCTACTTAACAACCTCAGTACCTATCTAGCTATCTAACTATCTACCTTCCTACCTGTAACTACCTACACCTACTTAACTACCTTCCTACCTATTTGCCTACCTACTTAACTACCTACCTAATTATCTACCTATCCACCTGCCTATCTACCTACCTACCCATTGGTCTTGTTGATTGTGCTCTTCAACTAGTTCAGTCTTGTTGATTGTGCTCTTCAACTAGTTCAGTCTTGTTGGTTGTGGTCTACAACTAGTTCGGTTTTGTTGATCATGATGGTCAACTAGTTCAGTCTTGTTGGTTGTGGTCTTGGTCCTGGTCATCAACGACCTTGGTCATTTTGTTCATGATGTGGTTAAATAGCTTTGACCAATGAGGTTAGTTGGGTTTCATGGTCAGTAGTAGGAGTAGAGCACAGTTTGAGCAGCTGGTGGTGTTCCACAGTAAATTTGAGTTAAAATTTATGGACATAGTGTAACTTTAATATAACTTTTGATTGCTTTTGAGTGTTAGCTTTTAGCATCACTTATAACTCAACCCCTTACTGGCCTTGTAATTCTGAGAATCCTGTGGCTTCCAAATGAATGCGCCTCCAAATTAATGCATATTATTCACCACAGAAATGACCACTGTATCACCAAACAGAATTACAGCTAATGCTGATGGTGGTCTTGTTTCTTTTCTGATGAATGGGCCATATCATATGCCCATTTCTTGTGATATTAAGCCCTGAAATTTGATTTAGCATTAATGAATTTTAGCGTTCATGCTAAATACCTGCACTGTGGTCCCCTGGAGGTGTCCTGATTCACCATCTGCTGGAGCCTCTTCTGCACAGTGCTGACTCCCAGACAGGACCTGTCCACCCCCCCAAAAAAAGGAGTTCAATTGTTTTTTTTTCGAAGTCAGCATATTCCATTTTATTACCGCCAGTAAAAAAAATGCAAGACTTGCATTTTAGGAGGCATTTCACTGACCCCCTCCAGCTCCCCCCGTCTCCTCCAGCTCCCCCCCTGCTACACCCCACCCCAGCCACCCCTCTACATCTTTTTTTACCTTCAGTTACTAAAAGAAAATTTAGCTTTGTCCAATTTATTCCCAGCGTATCTCTCGTATTCTGCCCCATGCGCCGGCCTCGGTATGTCTGACCTCATAATTAATTATAAAACAACATATAAAACACATGCTGAGTCAATTTAGATATATTTGCATCTTCGTAGAAACCCAGAAACAAGAGAAGTAATAAAACATAAACCTTCAAGGAAACAAACTGAAAATATGATTGTGTAAATGATAAACTCCCTAAACTCAGGAGGTAAAACCATAGAAACAACATCCATCCAAACACTGTAGCACAACTATTTTAAACATGTCACCGTAGCAGTGACGTAGCATCACCATAGCAACCACCATGGACACCTTAGCCACCAGTTAGTGACACCTTAGCAACCTTCTAGCAAGGCGCACTTAGCAAAACCCAAAAGCTACTAACTCCACAGGTGCAACACCTAAGGGTAGCAACCCCTTAGAAACCCCATATCAACCACCATGGATACCAAAGCAACACCATAGGAACCGCCACAGATACCATAGCAAAACCTTAGCAATTGCTTAGAAGCACCATACTATAGTAACACCTTAACAACCACCTAGAAACACTATATCAACCACTACATATACCATAGCAACACCATAGGAACCACCACAGATACCATAGCAAAACCTTTGCAACCACTTAGAAACACCATTGCAACCACGACAGATACCATGCCAAAACCTTAGTAACCACTTAGCATTTACTTAGCAACACCATAGGAACCACCACAGATACGATAACAAAACCTTAGCAACTGCTTAGAAACACCATAGCAACCACCACAGATACCATAGCAATGCAATAGGAACCACCACAGATACCATAGCAAAACCTTTGCAACCACTCAGAAACACCATAGCAACCACCATGGATACTATGACAAAACCTTAGTAACCACTTAGTATTTACTTAGCAACACCATAGGAACCACCACAGATATGATAATACAACTTTAGCAACCACCTAGGACCACTTTAGCAACCACCTATTAACCACTTAGCAATACTATAGCAACCACCACAGATACCCTAACAATACCTTAGAACCCACTTAACATTTACTTAGCAACACCATAACAACCACCACAGATACCATGACAAAACCTTAGCAACCACTTAGCAACACCATAGCAGCCACCTATTATCAACTTAGCTACACCATAGCAACCGCCATAGATACCATAACACCTTACTAACCACTTAGCATTTACTTAGGTACACTATAGCAACCACCACAGATACCATAACAAAACCTAAGCCACTGCTTAGAAACACCATAGTAACCACCACAGATACCATACCAAAAGCCCTTAAAACACTATAGAATCCACTGCTGATACCTTAGCAACCACCTATTAACCACTTAGCAACACCATATTAGCCACCACAGATACCATAACAACACCTTAGTAACCACTTAGCATTTACTTAGAAACACCATATCAACCACCATGGATACCATAGCAACACCCTAGCAACCCATGTAGAAACACCATAGCAACCACTGCAGATACCATAACAAAACCCCTTAAAACACCATGGAATCCACTGCTGATACCTTAGCAACCACTTATTAACCACTTAGCACCACCATATCAGCCACCACAGATACCATAGCAACACCTTAACAACTCACCTAGGAACACCATAGCAACCACCGCAGATAACATAACAAAACCCCTTAAAACACCATAGAATCCACCGCAGATACCTTAGCAACCACCTAGCAACTGTCCACTTTGCACTTTTTCTAGTTATGTATGTAAACTCACTGCTGTCAACATATAATAGTTGTTGTAATATTTAATGATTGTGATTAAAAAATATATATTTATTTTTACAGGCGATGAGAGAAAACGTGAGGATGTCCTCGTCCTTCAATCCTCAGAGACTGATGATCATTCTGACTGAAGTTTGATCTCCGACCTGAGAAACACGGGAGATCAGAAGTTCCTCTTCCAGCCTGATGACGGAGTTCCCTCACACTGCACTACTGAGTTCAGATTCGTTCGTGTTTTTTTATTGGTCGGTGGAAAGAGGTGGAAACCAAGGTGCTGCTGGTCCATTCGAGTTGACCCTGCTACGTTTGACTGTTGTATTTGTTGTGTTTTTGTTTTTAAATGTTATAAAGAGCTTTATTATTTGATAAATAAATGAGACGATCGGACGGAGAACTCTGAGACGATGTAGAAGTGTGTATATATTCTCAGTTCGCTGATCGTAGAGTTTATACAGTCGTACAGACGTGGGTCTGGTTCAGTGTTCGTGTTCGGTGTTGCTCGCGTGCAACAAGGAAAGTTTGAGGTATGTAAATTAAGTATATATTATTTTTTAGTTTTTTTTGTTTCCTTTTTTTTGAGACTTTAGAGCTGTTTTCTATGTTTCTTTGTTTCTTCTGGTGACAAATTCCTGGAGAGCCACCTAAAGTCCTACAGGCTACACTACAAAATGTAAATCTTGTAAGTTAAATACTCCTAAAACTAGTTTTAAAATCTGAAATTTCTAATTTTTGACCTATTTGTTCCTTGTTTTAAGTGATTTAATCTGCTAAATGTGTCTTATTTCATTGGCAGATATGTTTGTTTTAAGCATTATTTCTTGAAACAAACTAGAAACTATTATTAAAGAGTGTCAAAATGTTCAGGAAACCATTTTTAGAAATGTTAGAAACAAAATCTGGCAGCTTTTAAGATAATGTCCATGTTCTAAAGGACAATTGAAGCTCCGTCACCCATTACTTACTGGGGTGTTCAGATATATCATTTTCTTACTATAAAATAACTTAAAACAAGTACAAATAAGTTAGAAACAAGTAATTATTATTATAATATTATTTAAACTAGTATTAAATATATAGACTACAATTAGGAGGACTTCACTTGCTAAAATATCATTTGTATTTAAAGGTGAGCTGCATTTCTCAGCTGATAAAATTATTAATTAATTAATTGAGGAACTTTAGATTAAAACCTTCAGGATTTTTATTTTTCTAAAAATGTTCCTCAAAGCACATCCAGGGTTCCTCCACAGTTCCAAAGTGAAGGACTCTTTATTTACAGCCAAGAAATGCAGCCGACATTCAGACCGATTCTGTGGACGCAGCTGATGTATCCTTCCTTACCTTCCTTGCCGTGTCCAAATCTGGTGGATTTGTGAGGCTGACCTTCATCTACGTTTCACATAAAACTGACCAATGGGCGCTCAGGATCTTTTTATGGACTTACTTTATTGTATAACCGTGGAATGACTTGAGTCCTTGTATCTATTGGTCAGGACACATGAATTCACAAATTACAGATGACCAACGGAAGATTTTTGTAATATTCTCCTAAACATCTTAAAAGAAACATTGATAAAAATGTGACGCATCAATATGTTTAACAACCCTTTCACTTTAACCTTCTGGGTTTGCTGAAGGGTTATTAAAGAAAGTAAAATTGATATTTTTGGCTGTTTATAGATATGCACCCTTTAAATTGGGCTTGGGGGTTTAAACCACAAGGAAGGTGGACCTCCAGGAATTTGGTTAGAGGCGTAGGCTGCTCAAAATCCCTCCGGTATGAGTGTAAACCTTTCCCCCACTCTAATAAAAAACTGCTGAGTCCGCCATCGACAGCACTGCCGATGTTCAGAGCGCTTCTTTGGACGCAGCTGATGTATCCTTCCTTACCTTCTTTGCCGTGTCCAAATCTGGTGGATTTGTGCAGCCAACGATCGTCCGCATTTCATGCCAAACTGACCAATGGGCACTTGGGATATTAATACTTCTGGTGTATCTATTGATCAGTACACATGAATTAAAAAATTACAGATTGACCAACAGAAGATTTTTGGAGTATCCTCCTAAATATCGTAAAAGAAACATCGATAAAAATGGAAAATCGAATTTAACGCGTCAACTTGTTCAGCAAACACCAAAAGGATAAAGCTAAAAGGTGGTTAAAGAAAGTAAAAATGATATATTTGGCTATTTATGGATATGCACCCTTTAAATTGGGCTTGCGGATTTAAACCACAAGGAAGGTGGACCTCCAGGAATTTGGTTAGAGGCGTAGGCTGCTCAAATCCCTCCGGTATGAGTTTTTTACTCTGAAAAAAACTGCTGAGTCCGCCATCGGCAGCACTGCACAGCACTGCCGATTGCCTTTTCTCTGAGCTTATTGGAGCAGAGAGATCATCACATCGTTAAGCCACAGTACTCAGCGGACATCCGCACTCAACAAGTCACTCTGTGAAGGAGAAACCCTTCAATCTTTAGCTCAGAACGCACTTTGTCCTGTTTCTATTGGGCTTCCAGCCACGGATCTTTTAAAAGCACAAGAGCAGGTGAAGAACTTGCTAAAAACTTGTCTTTTAACCTGGATTAAAACCTGCAAGCACAATAACGAAGTCCACGGTCAACTCCATAGTCAGCACAAATCAATAGCCTTAATCTTTGTCTTTGTGAATTGTGGACAATGTAGTCCAGAATCCAAGAAAAGCTTCAAGAGCACAATGGGTGCTGTAATAACATGGTAGTCAGTGATTCAGTCAGTGTTTCAGTCAGTGGTATAGATTGTTATATTCTGTAGAGCATTCGATATATTAGTTGATAGGCTAGATAGAGCTTCAGTTGGTCTCCTGGTCTCCTCAGACTGCCTAAAATGCCTAATTGACCTCTTATAAAAGTAAAGAGTAAAGATAAAAATAGAAAAGAAACCCAATTGGCCTATCCATGGTCTTCCTGGTGTTCATGAATGCATTGCTGTACTTTTTGGTTCACAACTACTTTCTATTTGTGAGGTTGGACAAGCTTTACCGAACCATAAATAATCGTAAATCATAGATGATTCCATTACAATCCTAATAATCGTAATTTAAGCAAAATTTTAAGTTACTTTTAACAGTGTACATTGTAGAAGGCTGTTCCAAATTTAAAGGACTCTTTACATACAGTCAAAGAAATGCAGCCAACGTTCAGAATGATACTGTGGACGCAGCTGATGTATCCTTCCTTGCCTTCCTTGCCTTGTCCGTCTGGTGCATTTGTGCAGCTGACATTCGTAAATGGCTATACTTGTAATAGCTGCAGATATAATGCAGACTCTGATTTAACATAGTTTTTGGAAGAGGTCTGCTTTAGCATTCCCATCGTTTATCTACATTTTGTGTCAAATATTTTGTGAGCAAACCAGACGCTTAAAACAAGTGTAGCAATAGCAAAAGCAGAATAAGCTGTTTGACCTTGGCAGAGATGATTTTGGCTATTAATTGGTACCAGTGTCTCATCTCCAAACTAAAGGCCAAGTTCCATATAACAGGGGATGTCAGAGACCCAAGTCCCAAAAAGATAAAACCCCAAGAACATTGTCAAACACCAAACGTGTCAATGGCAGAATAAGCTGTTTAGCTTTGGCAGAGAAGATTTGACAGATTTTTCATTGGCACAACCTCAGCTCTCAGCTCATCCAACAAATGCATGTTCTTTAAAAAGGTTCTTCATTTAAAAGAGAAATTAACATGCGTTCCAACAATATAAGATTTATTGCAGAGAAGCATCAAGGTTACAACAAAGAAATACCAAATCTACCAAACACACATTTCCTTACATGTTGTGCAATGTTTATATTAGTATTAGTATAATATTATATAACATCACTCTGATTTCACATGTATCATATTTTACGGACTATAAGAGCAACGCATTATAAGACGCACTGTTAGTGAATGTCTATTTTCAGGTCTATTTTCATACATAAGGCACATCGGATTATAAGGTGCATTTTAAGTGACAATAAAAAGTGTTTATTTTGATGAGATTTGGGTAGATTTCCAATATTTTAGTGTGGTTAGCAGCAGCGCTAGCTGCGGTTAGCGCTACTAAATGCCACCTGACAGCGCTAGGCCGAGAAACCCTGAGTGTTCCGGTAAGCAAGAGCACAATCAGCTACAGTCCGATATACTCGCGTCAGAGCGGGGAAAGAAGTAGCGCTTAGAACAGTTAGCAGCTAATGCTAATACTGCTCCAGCCTTGGTGCTGGAGAAACTTCACTGAAAACTCGCATTTATAACTCTGTACTTCAGCGGAGTGGCTTTACTGCTCCTTAATACCTGTCTGGTAAAATTAATACATTATAAGGTGCACTAATTATAATGCAAAAAATACGGTAAGCTGTTAGGTTAAATCTTACTTTGCTATAGAAGCCATTGCATGCTGGTCCAAGTAGCTTCCGTCGCCAAACAGCTAGCTTGTCATTAGCTTGTAAGCTCATTAGCTTGTTAGCTCATTAGCTTGTTAGCTCGTTTTACCCTTCAAACCCCAAACCCATGGCTCGTTAGTAGGCAGTGTTTTTTAGCCATTTAAGCTATTTTTATTAGGCTAAATCTTACTTCGCCATCATTCTGTGATGCTTGTCCAACCTAGCAACTGTTGCTAGAGACAAATGTGTTGGTGGGCGGAGCCTGGATTGGGTCAGGTATATATCTGGGGGTCAACTTAGCCAGCTAATCAGCACAGTTAATTATTTTAAAAAATGAAAATGTTAAAATTAATCAGTCAATTAATCAATCAATCTCATGATTGACTATGTGAAATTAGGGACCACACTTAGCTATAGAAGCCATTGCATGCTGGTCCAAGTAGCTTCCGTCGCCAAATAGCTAGCTCATTAGCTTGTTACCTCATTAGCTTGTTAGCTTATTAGCTTGTTAGCTTATTAGCTTATTAGCTTGTTAGCCCTTTAGCTCATTAGCTTGTTTAACTCTTCAGACCCCAAACCAGTGGCCCGTTAGTCTGCAGTGTATTTTAGCTATTTAAGCTATTTTTTTATTAGGTTAAACCTTAGTTTGCCATCATTCTGTGATGCTTGTCCAACCTAGCAACTGTTGCTAGAGAAGAATGTGTTGGTGGGCGGAGCCTGGATTGGGTCAGGTATATATCTGGGGGTCAGATTAGGCAGCCAATCAGCACAATTATCAATCCATCATATGACTGACTAGTGTATTAGGGACCACACTTAGATATAGAAGCCATTGCATGCTGGTCCAAGTAGCTCCCGTTGCCAAACAGCTAGCTTGTCATTAGCCTGTTAGCTTATTAGCTTGTTAGCTCATTTAACCCTTCAAACCCCAAACCAGTGGCCTGTTAGTCTGCAGTGTAGCTCTGTAATGCTGTGTATGAGTGTATGTACAGTGTTGTTAGTCAGTGTTTGTGTCTAAAACACTCCTCAAAGCAGACCTGGCCTCGTCCCAATCCCCTGGCAGCCGCTAGCGTAGCCTCCAGAGGGTGCATCCTGTACTGTACACTGCCTTACCACGATAACGATGCTTCCAGCTCCGGCGACGAGTGCGTGACCGTCATCAGGCCGTGCAGTCGAGCGTGAAAACGTCTTCTAGTCTTACCTTTTTCTCTGCGTTTGATACGTTTAGCTGTAGCCGAGACTGAAATGACCTTGTGGTGTTAGCCAATCGCAGCCTGTGTGTCGTATTTTCCC
This sequence comes from Astyanax mexicanus, assembly GCF_023375975.1. Taxonomy (NCBI): domain Eukaryota; kingdom Metazoa; phylum Chordata; class Actinopteri; order Characiformes; family Acestrorhamphidae; genus Astyanax; species Astyanax mexicanus. Next base: position 53,185,772 of record NC_064411.1, on the reverse strand, counting down.
TTTTTGCATCCAGTTCAGTCCAGTATGTTTTAATTTTTGTTTTTTTCCCCCTACAGTGGCTGTTATTGTGTTTATTGTGGTTATTATAACCTCGATGTTCAAATTCAGAGGCGTGATGATGCATAGAATTTATACATTATATTATATAAATGTATTTTTTATTAAAAATAACTATTTTTTATATTTTCTATGATCTCGTCTTCTTGCTTTCTTTCAATGCCTGCATGGTTACAGCAGAAACATGCTGTTTTTTTTTCCACAGACATGGCAACTCCTACATAGTAAATTAATATTTAAGTGATCCAGTCTATGAAGAAACACTGTATAAGGAATCATGTAGTAACTTAAAAGTGTTAAGCAAACCAAAATATTTTAAAATACTCTTATCTGAGGTGCTGATAACTTGTAGTTTCTGAGGCTGGTAACTCTGATGAACTTTTCCTGTACAACAAAGGGAACTCTTACTCTTCCTTTCCTGGGGTTAAGACCTGATGAGTGCCAGTTCCATCATTATAAGGTTTTTAATGGTCTTTGCAGTCATTGCCCTTGAGGATCCCTTGATTTTTTTCTTAGTCATTTCTTAGTCTCTTCACTACTTTACTTTAACTGATGCTCTCAAACACTTTATTAAGAGACAAGAAATTCAAGTAATTAACTCTTGAGGAGTTCAGCACAGCTGTTAACTGAAAGCCTGAATTCCAGGTGACTCTACCTCATAAAACTGACTGAGAAAATCCAGCCAAGATGTGCAAAACTGATATGTCTATCTAATATGTCTAATATATAAAGCATAATAAAATAATATGTTTTTCTTGATAGTTTGGATGACTTTTAAATATATATATATTATAGTTTGAACATTTTAAAATAATGAACAAAACTGCAAAAAAAAAAACGGAAGTGCACTGCAGTGACACTGGCATGGTGGTGGTGGTGTGTTAGAGCATGTGTTTAAAAACTCCAGCATCACTGCTGTGCCTAACCCACCTTAGAATTACTGCAATAATGCTCTCTGGAGGTGAAAGGGTGAAAGAAGGGTGTGTTGTGTCTTCTTGTCTCTTGTGGACTCCTCTTTGGGTGTTCTTGGAAGGCTGGAAGGATAATACAGTATACAGAGAAACAGATACAGTTTCTCTGATTTTGCTATTTATAGGTTAATGTTTGAGTAAAATGAACATTGTTGTTTTATTCTCTAAACTACAGACATTTCTCCCAAATTCCAAATAAAAATATTTGCAGAAAATGAGAAATGGCTGAAATAATAAAAAAGATGCAGAGCTCAAACAATGCAAAGGAAACAAGTTTATACTCATAAAAAGAGTTCAGAAATAATCGATATTTGGTGGAATAACCTTGGTTTTTAATCACAGTTTTCATGCACCTCCACCAGTCTTACACACTGCTTTTGGATAACTTTATGCCACTTGACGGCTTGTGATCATCTATCTTTCACTTGATTATATTCCAGAGGTTTTTAATTTGGTAAAATCAAAGAAACTCATAATTCTAAGGGGTATATGTATATAAATATAATGCAGGTACCAAAACTACTCAAGAATACCCAAGGATGTCCTGAGGCGCTAGATATATTGAGATGTATTACAGGTGCAGTATGTAGCAGCAGTGTAATCGCAGTGCTCATAATTCATGCATATCTTGTTGTAGGCCTGAGGGCTTGGGCTCATGTATAGAGTTTTTATATATTGCTGCTAATTTACACTTAACATGAGTCTTTATTTGGCTTCCAGTGAATTTCATATTTCAACATATGTCAGGAAAATTCAATTTACGCCCATTTATTTATTCTTTTTTTCCACACAGCCATGAATCTCTGGAATAATCATCTCCTGCAGCTATTTACAATAAAATCTCGTTCATTACCACGCTCTAAAGTTTTTAGAGAACGTTTTTAGGCTTCGTTTCTGGGGTTCAGGACTTTTCTCTTCTCTTCAGTTGAGTTCGTCTCTCAGGTGGGGTGAGAATCTTGGCTGATGGCTGATATTCGGCGCTAAACTGTCTCTGAGAGCTGCTTAACTTACCTGTCAAAGTGTGGGTCTTCAGCGGCTGAGGGCTCAAGTAATTCCCCACAAATTGCCAGGTAACAAGCTGCAGCTTCTACTGACTCCGGGTTCCTGTTTGTTTGATGGATGATAGCAGTTGTCAGACAGAACTCAACTTGGTGGGAATGATGCAAGTGGGCGGAAACAGGGATGCTTACCAACAGCACAGTTTTTTTATATATATATATATTTTAGAAAGTAATAAAAAACAACTCTGAAAGTGACTTGAGGTTTAAGGCACTTATTTTAATTTAAAGGAAATATTTTAGCATTTTCCCTAACCTATAAACAGAAAAATGTACCTATGTAATGTACAGGGGTTGGACAATGAAACTTAAACACCTGGCTTTACAGCACAATAATTTATTGTGGTGACGGACAGTTCTGGTGGAAACAGGAGAGTTGAGGTGCACATTGAATTCTGCCGTGATTTGATCAGCCGTGGTTTTATGTTTTTTTAATACAATCCGGGTTAGCACCCAAACATCCCTTTCAGACAGCTTCCTCTTACAGCGTCCACAGTTAATCCTGTTGGATGTGGTTGGTCCTTCTTGGTTGTATGCTGACATTACCCTGGATACCGTGGCTCTTGATACATCACAAAGACTTGCTGTCTTGGTCACAGATGCTCCAGCAAGACGTGCACCAACAATTTGTCCTCTTTTGAACTCTGGTATGTCACCCATAATGCCATAATGTTGTGTGCATTGCAATATTTAGAGCAGAACTGTGCTCTTACCCTGCTAATTGAACCTTCACACTCGCACTGCTCTTACTGGTGCAGTGTGCAATTAATGAAGATTGAACACCAGGCTGCTCCAATTTAGCCATGAAACCTAAAATCCCACACTAAAATGATGACAGGTGTTTCAGTTTCATTGTCCAACCCTTGTATATATAAATAGCAAAATCAGAGAAACGGATTCAGAAGCTCAAGTCATTCCCATCATTCCAGAGAAAAAAGTTCCACAGCTCCACTTCTACAGATGTCTGTGTCTCAGCCGTTCAATTATTCCCTGAGGTGAAACTTCACGATCAATTTACATACTGCTGTCCCGTGACTTTTGCCTTCGGTTGGTCATTAAACCTGAACAGCCCAAGCCCAGTCTATTACACAGGGGTCGTCTGTGCACGGCGAGGAATCAAGGATGGCTGGACAAAACAACCAAAAAACGATATGATGAGAAAACAGAGTCTAAAGCGTTTTATTTTTTTAATATCGAGTCCATTTGGCCCATTTACTCCCCGGTCCCTCGGCCCGTTCTGCTGGCTGCCTACCAATGAGCTGCGACTGGCATCGGCCCATTCGTCTTTCTGATCTCTGCTATTGTTTCAATGTACCAAACACCCGGCCCAATTATTAATACCTGTCAGCCTGATTATTACCCAATGCATGAGCCATCATGTTGCAGGTTCCCCTGCTGAAAGAACTTTTCTGCAGCTCTGCAGAATTTTATGGGATGCTAAAAGTCGATGCTAGCTGCAGACGCTAGCTACACACTTTCTGACTTGGTTTATAGTTCTGTTCACGCTTTAAAAACTTAAGAGTACTTCTCTTAAAGGTCTCATTCCATATTTTTTTTCAGTCATTTAAAATTTAGTCTAGTTGTGTCTCTAGAATAAATGAATGCCATATAAATATGCTCTGGTGATCCAGTATAACACTGCTTTAGTCCAGTGGAGGAGTGGGGGGAGGAGTCTTACTCATGAATATGCATACATGCAAACATATTGTCCCTGACTGGCTAAAACAGCACTGCGAGGAAGTGAGACGGACAACAGTTAGAAACAGTCAGTTTTAAAATAAAGACATTTTTACACTATTAACAGTCTTTGCAATGTCATATGTTACTTTACAACATGTGTAATAATGCCCTGCTAAGTGCAGTTCAGCCACTGACCTCGTCTTAGAGTAAAAAGCAAAATCCACCGGAGATCCTATTTAAACCTATGTAAAAATAGTTACTTACACACACAGGTGGGTAGTCCAAGTCAAGAAAGTAAAAATCCGACAAGATTTATCTGTTTTTTTTTATCCCACAGCAGTTACAATTACAGTGCGATACATGTGAAGTTAGACTCCGCCTCTTTTTGAACTCTTTTTGCCGAGTAGCATCACAGCGCTAACGCTCGGAGGAAAGCGTAGCGACTCGGTTCTGATACATCAGCTCACAGATGCAGCCTTGTGCTGATCCACATCATCCTAGGAGTGATGAGGGGAAAGAGCGCCATCTACTGTACCCACCCAGAGAGAGCAAGGCCAATTGTGCTCTCTCTCAGGGCTCCGGCAGCTGATGGCAAGCTGCATGACCGGGATTTGAACAAGCAATCTTCTGATCATAGTGGCAGCGCTTTAGTAAATAGCCTGTTGCATTATTATGTGCTCTTATAACGTTAAAGGCCCATTTCTTTTTAACTTCTCTTTGTTTTTCTAAAGTTCCTCCTCTTTTTCTCGCACAGGTTTCATGAATCTCCCTCAGGTGATGTCGTGTCACCTGAAAACAGAGGCAGCACAGCATGAAGAGAGGGAGTTGGAGGCTGGCACTTTATCAATAACCGCTCAGAACTTCAGAAACTTCTCATACTGCTATAAAACTGCCATGCCCATGTTCAGCCTGATGGACCTGTCCTCCCTTTCTTTTTCTTTATTTGTCGTCAGTCTCTCTCCACTTCCTTTCACTGACTCGTGAATGGCTCTCGTCCTTTCTCTGCGGCTGATCAATGTCGTGCGGGCCGAGGAGGATGGATTCGGTTAGCTGTGAAAAGCACCTCGGCGCTGACCGCTTTAAAAACCCAATCTCTCCAGTGGAGCCTGAGAGAACTCTGCTGTGATTAACAGAGGAGACCACAGAGGCCATAACTCTTCACCTCCTGCTCTTTCCACTACACTACACTACACTATCCACAGCTCTGACTTCCTCACTTCTCCCTCTCTCTATCTCTTTATTTTCTCTCTCTCTATTTCCCTTTCATTTCTGCTCAAACCATCATATTGTTTTATTATATTGCCCTTCTTTTCTTACTCTGACGATCTCCTGATTTCTCCTCTCTTGCTCCTATTTCTCTATCTTTCTCCTCTTTAGCTCTCTTTCTCTCTAGAGCTCAATTTCCCTCTCATTTTCACCCTCTATCTCTTGATTTCACTTACTGTATATCTCTTGATTTCTCCTCTTTTGCTCCCTCTATCTGTGTCTTTCTCTTCTCTTGCTCTCTCTAGCTCTCTGTTTCTCTACTCATGCTCCTCTATATCTCTGTTTATTCTCTCTTGTTCCTCGACCTCTCTTTCTCCTCTCTTGCTCTCTCATTGTTCTCTTTCGCTTCCTCTATCTCTCAATTTCCCTCCCTTCTTATCCTCTATCTCTTGATTTCTCTTCTTTTGCTCCCTCTATCTGTGTCTTTCTCTTCTCTTGCTCTCTCTAGCTCTCTACTCGTTTCTCTAATCATGCTCCTCTATATCTCTGTTTATGCTCTCTTTCTCCTCTACCTCTCTTTCTCCTCTCTTGCTCTCTCATTGTCCTCTTTTGCTTTTTCTATCTCTCAGTTTCTCATCTTTGCTCTCTCTATCTCTCAATTTCTCTCTCTTCTTATCCTCTATCTCTTGATTTCACCTACTGTATATCTCTTGATTTCTCCTCTTTTGCTCCCTCTATCTGTGTCTTTCTCTTCTCTTCCTCTCTCTAGCTCTCCGTTTCTCTACTCTTGCTCCTCTATATCTCTGTTTATGCTCTCTTGCTCCTCGACCTCTCTTTCTCCTCTCTTGCTCTCTCATTGTCCTCTTTTGCTTTCTCTATCTCTCAGTTTCTCCTCTTTTGCTCCCTCTATCTCTCTGTTTCTCCTATCTTTTCTTGATTACTCCTATATATCTATTTTGCTTCTTTCTTTCCCTCTTTCTCCTCAACTGTATTCGTCTTCTCGTGCTCTCAAATTCTCTCAATTTTTCCTCTCTTGCTCTCTCTCCATATCTCAGTTTCCCTCTCTTTCACCCTGTATCTCTTGATTTCTCCTCTTTTGCTCCATCTATCCCTCTCTTTCTCTCTCTAGCTCTCCGTTTCTCTACTCTTGCTCCTCTATATCTCTGTTTATGCTCTCTTGCTCCTCGACCTCTCTTTCTCCTCTCTTGCTCTCTCATTGTCCTCTTTTGCTTTCTCTCTCTCTCAGTTTCTCCTCTTCTGCCCCCTCTATCTCTCTGTTTCTCCTTTCTTGCTCTCTCTCTAGCTCTCAGTTTCTCTACGTATGCTACTCTATCTCTCCTTCTCCTCTCTTTTCTCGATTACTCCTCTATCTCCATTTTTCCTCTTTTGCGTCTTTCTTTCCCTCTTTCTCCTCACTCTATTCGTCTTCTTGTGCTCTCAAACTCTCAATTTCTCCTCTCTTGCTCTCTCTCTCTAGATCTCAATTTCCTTCTCTTTCGCCCTCTATCTCTTGATTTCTCTTCTATTTCGCGATTTCTTCTCTCTTGCTTTTACTATCTCTTGATTTCTCCTCTTTTGCTCTTTTTTCTCTACTCATGCTCCTCCATTTCTCTGTTTGTCCTCTCTTGCTCCTCAACCTCTTTCTCCACTTTTGCTCCCTCTATCTCTGGATTACTCATTTGTCTTATTTCCCTGTCTCTCTTTCTATTTGTCCTCTCTTATTCAATTTCTCCTCTCTTTCTCCATTTATCTCTTGATTTCTTCTCTCAATTATTATCTCTATCTCACAATTTCTTATCTAATTCTCTATTTCTCTATCTCACTTTCTCCTCTCTCTTTCTATTTGTTCTCTCTTACTTTTTCTATGTCTTGATTTCTTATGTCTTGCTCTCTCTATCTCTTGGTTTTCTCTATTGTGCCCTCTATCTCTCATTTTCTCCACTATTGCTCTGTCTCTTAATTTCTCCTCTCTTGCTCTCTTCCTTCATTGATTTCTCCAGTCTTAGTCTGTCTATCTCTCGATTTAATCCTCTCTTGCTCTCTCTATCTCTTGGTTTTCTCTATTGTGCCCTCTATCTCTCATTTTCTCCACTATTGCTCTGTCTCTTAATTTCTCCTCTCTTGCTCTCTTCCTCCATTGATTTCTCCATTCTTAGTCTGTCTAGCTCTCAATTTCTCCTCTCTTGCTCTCTTTATCCATTGATTGCTCCACTCCTTCTCTGTCTATCTCTTGATTTCTCCACTCTTTCTCTGTCTTTTTCTTGATTTATCCTCTCTTGCTCTCTCTATCTCTTGATTTCTCCACTCTTACTCTGTCTAGCTCTCAAATTCTCTTCTCTTGCTCTCTCTAGCTCTCCATTTCTCATCTCTTGGATTACCTCTTGGATTTCTCCACTTTTACTCTCTTTTTTATTTATTTTTTTACTTTGCTCCCTCTGGTCGCCGGCAAACATGGCAAAGCTGCATGAGGGGTTTAAACCTGCGACCTCCTGCTCATAGTGGCAGCGCTTTAGACCGCTGTCTCTCGCTCGATTTCTCATTTCTTTTTGTCTCTATCTTTCAATTTCTCCTCTCTTACTCTCTCCCTCTTTGTCCTTCTCATTCTCCTCTCTTGCTTTCACTATATCTATTTTGTCCTCTCCCTTATCCTCTCTTGTTCTCTCCATTTTTCAATTTCTCATCTTTTGCTCTCTCTATCTCCTGATTTCTTCTCTCTGTTGTTCTCTCCATCTTTCAATTTCACCTCTCTTGCTCTCTCTCTAGCTTTCAATTTCCCTCTTTTCCACCCTCTGTCTCTCTATTTGTCCTCTCTTGCTCTCTATATCTCTTGATTTCTCCTTTCTCTCTCTCACACACACTTTTTCTCTTTCTCTTTGGTTTGTTCTTTTCTGTCTCTGTCGATTTCTCTGACTGTATGTTTCATTTTATCCCCTTTATTTTCTGTATTTTTCCCTGTAGCTCTAGAGTAGCACACGCTATGTTATATTACGCTGTGTGTGTGTGTGTGTGCGTGCGTGTGCGTGTGTGTGTGTGTGGAAACAGGATCAGTAAAGCTGTCTGCTCTCACACGGTATACAGAAGCTGAATCTGTGCAGCCATGAGATCTGTCTGCTCACACACCACGTCCCCCCAGGGCTACAGCTGCTCACACACCCACACACACCCCCCCCCACACACACACACACGCATTGTCCTGTTGGAAACGTAGAGCCTCCATCTCTTGGTTTCTCCTCTTTTGCTCCCTCTGTCTCTTTCTCCTCTCTTGCTCTCTCTATCTCTCTTTCTCATCTCTTGCTCTCTTTATCTCTCTTTTCATCCCTTGTTTCTCTATCCCTCAGTTTCTCATATCTGGCTCTCTCTAGCTCTCTCTCTCTCTTATCTCTCTTGTTATCTCTTGCTCAATTTCTTCACATTTTGGATGAGTTCAGTATTAATCTACAATGCGGAGCATTTTAAAATAATTTAAAGTGTGTCCAAACTTTTGATTGTTAATGTAAATTTGGATTATACCATAGACTGTATATAAAGATGGACGCCGTGTCGCCGTTCCCATTCATTCAATGAAAATGAAGCCAAAATCTTCCGCCATTTTGGCGATTCAGAGACCCGAGTCTGCGCAGTAGAGACCAGAGGAGGGAGAAAGACTGTGGAGAGACCGCCTACTCATTTAAATAACCCCGCCCCTGAGGGATGCCTCGCGGTCACAGACAGCAGAGAGGGGCAGAGCGGAGCTGACGGTCTGTTATTGGTCCCGCCCATAAGCAGCCCTTTTACCATAACCACACCTTTTTTGAATAGAGCTGAATAACGTTTTTAAAAACCGAATTCTGTGGGGATATAAAAATTTGACAATATAACAGAGGTTACACTAGCTGCTGCATTTAAATAATGGAGGTAGAATTACAGTATATTAGAAAAAAACGTGATTGAAAGTTGTCTGTTTTGCCATTGAAACCTATGGGGATGGGTGGAGTTACACAGCTTTCTGCAGCCGAACAGCAGGCGGCGCCCGACCTGTGGTGGCTTCACTTTTAAGAGACGATGCTCTGTCCAGCTATATACAGTCTATGGATTATACCATCAGATTGAGGGAAAAAATCATAAAACTAAAGTTTTTTTTATTTTTTGTGAAATTAAGATTGTGAGTGTCAGAAAGAAAAAACTTGGATTTTTTTTATACTACATGCAAAAAAAAAAAACTAAATAAAACATTTTTACACCCAATTTTCTGTTTTTTACATTCAGCCTCAAAGGTTCAGACAATTGAACTAAGAAACATTACACTGATAAACTGTTTTAGGGTATAAATTACAGTTAAATGGGTTAAGGATTCTTAAAAAAATAGTGTTTTGATCTAAAAAAAACTAATAAAAAAATAGCAAAAACAGGGTCAACAACACTTTGTAAAACTTTCTCCTGGTGCTGTTCAGATTTGACAGTCAGTCAGTGTTTGTTGAACAGGCGGCTCACAGTGCAGGTGCTGTTTGGGATTATGGATGTTCCTGATTTCAGGGGTTTTAATAAAACCCAGAAGTGTGAATCACAGAGCTGCAGGACAAACCCACCGGCTGGAGAGGTGGTGAGATGATCTGGGTTTAATCTGCTCCAGTGGCTCCAGAACGGGTTTTTTTAGCACAGGTGTACAAACAGCAGCGCATCTGTGAGCTACAGTATAATCAGCTTTCTGCTGGTTTAAACCTCCGACTTTATAACAGCAGCAGTTTGTTGTTAAGCATCAAACATCCAGAAGGTCTGGTGCCGTGGTGTCGGTGCATTTTCTAATTGTATACAATGACAGATCACCTTTGGTCTTCATTACAGGCACTTTAACAGCCCAATGTTACGTTTATGAAGTCCTGCAACCAGTGGAAAAAGAGAGACAGAGGAGCAATTGAAAGATAGAAAAACAAGAGATGAAAAGTAGGGAGATAAACAGAGTAAGAGTGGAGAAATCAAGAGATAGAGAAGAGAAAAGAGGAAAAAGCAAGAGAGAAAGAGCAAGAGAGGAGAAATTGAGAGATAGAGAGAATAATAAAGAGAGAAATCAATTTCTTCACATTCACGACGGCCATGAGGAAACCGCAGGTTTACAGCACCCCAGAAAAGAGCCGCTTAAATGCTTCACTGAGTATTTTAGATTTCTTACGTGTTCTTTTATAGTCTGGATGACTCTTGAAAAAAATGAAAAGAGCACTTCAGTTTCTGAATCGGTTTCTCTGATTTTGCTATTTATAGGTTTAAATTTGAGTAAAATTAACATTGTTGTTTTATTCTATAAACTACAGACAACAATTCTCCCAAATTCCAAATAAAAATAGAGCTTTCAGACCTTTCAGACCAGTTTTAAGTGTTCAGAAATAAATATTTGGTGGAATAACCCTGATGGTTTTTAATCACAGTTTTTAATCATGCATCTTGACATCATGTCCTCCTCCACCAGTCTTACACACTGCTTTTGGATAACTTTATGCTTTTACACTCCTGGTGCAAAAATTCAAGCAGTTCAGTTTGGTTTGATGGCTTGTGATCATCCATCTTCCTCTAAAATCAGAGAAACTCATCATTTTAAGTGGTCTCTTATTTTTTTTCAGAGCTGTATGAGGGTTAAATATCACATTCATATATCGTTTTAATAAAAAGCCTTTTGATAGACTTAATGGGCATTAACTCAGATGTGTCCAAACATCCTCCTGCACCTGTCTGATCAGCTTTACCGCTTTAATTACCATCCCAGCTGCCTCCGGAGAGCGCTCTGTTGAAATCTCCCGTTAAGATTGCTGTTGTAAAGCTGCTGTTGCTGCTGTGTCAGCGATGTACCTGCCGTGGTGTTTGGATGCGGAGACGAAAGCTGGCAGAAACGGCTCCATCTGTATCACGGTTATAATAATAATAATAATGTTCCCCGGAGGCCGTGGCTGAGCGTTTTGCGGAGCCGTTAGTGCTGAGCCCTGCACTCTCTCTCCTGTCCCTGGGAAGCTGTTTTGTACTGGAACGGCGTTTAAAACCAGGTGCTTTCATCTGCTGGGCTTTTGTTAGTGGGTGTCATCGGCTCTTAGGGAAGCTGTGTGGCGTGAAATTGCCAGGCTTTAACTCTTCTGTCCTCCTCAGGCAGAACGCCCGTCCAGCAGCTCAGCACGGCTGAAGAGTGCGTGAGGTCCTCGGCTGGGCTTCAATTCAGTTAACGTGCTCCTGTGGGGCTCACATGGGTGAAACATGGGCTAAACGGGTTCCTGGTGGGTTCCTAGACGGGCTCTGAATGGGTTTATCTCACTAGTGCATCTAAAAAAAAATTCTAAATGTGAAACTCATATACAGTATTATATCCAGGGTTGGACAATGAAACTGAAACACCTGTCATCATTTTAGTGTGGGAGGTTTCATGGCTAAATTGGAGCAGCCTGGTGGCCAATCTTTATTAATTGCACATTATTGCACCAGTAAGAGCAGTGCGAGTGTGAAGGTTCAATTAGCAGGGTAAGAGCACAGTTCTGCTCTAAATATTGCAATGCACACAACATTATGGGTGACATACCAGAGTTCAAAAGAGGACAAATTGTTGGTGCACGTCTTGCTGGAGCATCTGTGACCAAGACAGCAAGTCTTTGTGATGCATCAAGAGCCACGGTATCCAGGGTAATGTCAGCATACCACCAAGAAGGACCGACCACATCCACCAGGATTAACTGTGGACGCTGTAAGAGGAAGCTGTCTGAAAGGGGTGTTTGGGTGCTAACCCGGATTGTATCCAAAAAACATAAAACCACGGCTGATCAAATCACGACAGAATTCAATGTGCACCTCAACTCTCCTGTTTCCACCAGAACTGTCCGTCACCACAATCAATTATTGTGGACTAAAACCAGGTGTTTCAGTGTCATTGTCCAACCCCGTATTATGTCTTTTATTGTTGATTATTATGCCTTACAGCCAATGAAAACCCAAAAAATCAGTGTCTAAGAAAATCCTGCTGGAAAATGAAATCCGCCTTTCCATAAAACTGACTTTGGACTTGATAAAACACAGTGGATCAACACCAGCAGATGACATACCATCCAAACCATCACTGATTGGTGGAAACTTCACACTAGACCTCGAGCAGTTTGGACTGTGTGTCTCTCCACTCTTCCTCCAGACTCTGATCTCTTGATTTACAAATGAAATGTAAAATTTATTGATGATCAGTGATGGTTTGGAGAGTCCACTCAGCTTGCACACAACCGACCTTCAATGTTTGAAATGTGGTTGAAACATGGTTGAAGTAATGTCTGTCGTTGTTTTAACATTAAAACAACTTTTAATATTAAATAGTTGTGCAAACATTGATATTTTTATTTCATTTGCAACTGTTTAACTGTTTTTTAATTTAACACCAAGTTGTCACCATATCTGGTTGAATGTTCATGTTCTATTAGTTTTAGTGTTTTAGTGTTTTTTTTTTAGATCAGATGTTCAGTAATCAGATTGGTAGTGGTGGTGGGTAACTTTCTTTACACTCAGCTTTACTACAGTAAGGGGAGTTTAGTGTTAACTCTCTGTTAACCGTAGTATTTTCTCATTTTAGCTACTTGTAGTAATTAAAGCTTTTTGTGGTTGTTCAGTTCCTACTTCTCAGAGATGTATATTTAGAGAAAGAGAGAATAAAAATAGTTAATTCTTTTATCAGGGAATACAGGGCATTTCCCTCTTCTATACAATTTTATGTATAGAAGAGGGAAGATTTATTAAATGTTGAGCGTACAACATTGAAACAACGTTGCCACATCAACGTTGATTCACTTTTAAAATCAACACAAAATCCAATGTTTACTCAACCATAGGAAGTCATCTGCTGGTGTTGATCCACTGTGTTTTATTATCAAGTCTAAAATCAGTTTTTTTTTTGTTTATGGAGATGCATGATGATTTCATTTTCCAGCAGGACTTGGCAAACTGCCCACAATTTTCTAAAACACTGATATTTGGCATTGTATTGGCTATAAGCCATAATAATTATTAACAATAGAATAAATAAGTGCTTAAAATGGATCACTCTGTGTGTAATACATCTATATAATATATTTTATAAAGCTTAAAGTTAATATATAAAGTTTCACATTTTGAACTGAATTACTGAAATTAAACCTTTAATTGACTCTTCAGTGATATTCTAACTTTTTGAGATGCACTAGAAAATGATAAGAACGTCAAACAATGATGCCTCTTGTCTTTTTCACCACAAAAAGCCACAATCTTTGAATATTTAACGCCAAAAAAGCAGAAAATGAGAGCGTGGCCCATTTCAGCATCCAGCTCCAGTTATCACAGACCTGGTGGCTGAACCTCTGCTGACAACTTTTATGTAGATTAGGATTTCATTTTCCAGCAGGACCTGGCACACTGCCCACACTGACAAAAGAACCAATTGGTCTTATATAATTGGTTTTTTGGTTTTTCATTGGCTGTAAGCCATATTTAATAATCAACAATACAATAAATAAATGGTTAAAATAGATCAAAGATAAAATAGTGTGTAATACATCTATATAACATAAGAGTTTCACATTTTTTTAAAAACTGAATTACTAAAATGAAGCAACTTTTCAATGATAGTCTAACTTTTTGAGATGCACTAGTAAATAATAAGAAATAATAAGTAAATAATAAAAACGGCAAACAACGATCCCTCCTGTCTTTTTTTTTTTACCACAAAAAGCCACAATCTTTGTATATTTAACACACACAAAAATCACCAAAAAAGCAGAAAATGAGAGTGTGGCCCATTTCAGCATCCAGCTCCAGTTAGCTGCAGTTATCACAGACCTGGTGGCTGAAGCTAACGAGGCTGAAGTTGGTTTGATATTCGCAGCTCCAGATTCGTTTGGCTCGATATTCGCAGCCTCGTATTCCCCGGCTGAAGTTGGTTTGATATTCGCAGCTGCCGCTTCACTGAACCACCGTGAACTAAAGGGAGCGTTCACAAACACCCGCTGTTTATATTAAACACCTCACAGATCAACACTGAAGGAGATAGAATGAAGAAAAGCAGTACAGCTGTTTATTAACAATGTAAATATACAATATCTTATTAAATGTAATTTTATATACACGACCTTCCATCACTTATTTTCTCCAGTTTTACTTACAACATGAATTTGCTGTTCTAGTGTAATTCATTCATTTCCTGAGTCAAAAATATCTGAAATAGAGATTTAGCCTCCTACTTTCAAGAAAACCTGGCATTATCTTGTCCGGAGCCAATTGTATATTGTAAAATATTTAATTACTGAATTTATAATTATATATTATAATAAATAATAAAAATATATATTTAATAAAATTATATTTTAAAAGCCATTGCTCTCAAAAAATATAAGGCAGATGTTCAAGTGTGATTTTGAAGAACTTTTTCATGTTGGGCCAGAACAAATACACATGATCTGAAGAGTTCTATTCTTCTAATTTAAGGAAAACCTGGAATTAGCCTGGCCCGAGCTGATTTTATACTTTAAAATGAACTGGCAACATGGTATAACGAGCCATTTTGCACAAAAAAGCCACTGTTCCAGTACAATTTTGAAGAACTTTTTCATCTTGGGCCAGACCAAATACACATCATCTGAAGAGTACTAGTCTTCTACTTTAAGGAAAACCTGGAATTAGCCTGGCCCGAGCTGATTTTATACTTTAAAATTAACTGGCAACATGGAATACCGATCCATAATGCACAAAAAAATTGAATATAAAGCTGATGTTCTAGTGTGATTTTGAAGGACTTTTTAATCTTGGGCCAGACCAAATACACATGATCTAAAGAGTACTAGTCTTCTACTTTAAGGAAAACCTGGAATTAGCCTGGCCGGAGCTGATTTTATACTTTAAAATTAACTGGCAACATGGAATACCGATCCATAAAGCACAATTTTTTTTATGTAAAGCTGATGTTCCAGTGTGATTTTGAAGGACTTTTTCATCTTGGGCCAGAACAGATACACAAGATCTGAAGAGTACTAGTCTTCTACTTTAAGGAAAACCTGGAATTAGCCTGGCCCGAGCTGATTTTATACTTTAAAATTAACTGGCAACATGGCATACCGATCCATAATGCACAAAAAAATTGAATATAAAGCTGATGTTCTAGTGTGATTTTGAAGGACTTTTTAATCTTGGGCCAGAACAAATACACATGATCTAAAGAGTACTAGTCTTCTACTTTAAGGAAAACCTGGAATTAGCCTGGCCCGAGCTGATTTTATACTTTAAAATTAACTGGCAACATGGAATACCGATCCATAAAGCACAATTTTTTTATGTAAAGCTGATGTTCCAGTGTGATTTTGAAGGACTTTTTCATCTTGGGCCAGAACAAATACACAAGATCTGAAGAGTACTAGTCTTATACTTTAAGGAAAACCTGGAATTAGCCTGGCCCGAGCTGATTTTATACTTTAAAATTAACTGGCAACATGGCATACCGATCCATAATGCACAAAAAAATTGAATATAAAGCTGATGTTCTAGTGTGATTTTAAAGGACTTTTTAATCTTGGGCCAGAACAAATACACATGATCTAAAGAGTACTAGTCTTCTACTTTAAGGAAAACCTGGAATTAGCCTGGCCCGAGCTGATTTTATACTTTAAAATGAACTGGCAACATGGAATACCGATCCATAATGCACAAAAAAATTGAATATAAAGCTGATGTTCTAGTGTGATTTTGAAGGACTTTTTAATGTTGGGCCAGACCAAATACACATGATCTAGAGAGTACTAGTCTTCTACTTTAAGGAAAACCTGGAATTAGCCTGGCCGGAGCTGATTTTATACTTTAAAATTAACTGGCAACATGGAATACCGATCCATAAAGCACAATTTTTTTTATGTAAAGCTGATGTTCCAGTGTGATTTTGAAGGACTTTTTCATCTTGGGCCAGAACAGATACACAAGATCTGAAGAGTACTAGTCTTCTACTTTAAGGAAAACCTGGAATTAGCCTGGCCCGAGCTGATTTTATACTTTAAAATTAACTGGCAACATGGCATACCGATCCATAATGCACAAAAAAATTGAATATAAAGCTGATGTTCTAGTGTGATTTTAAAGGACTTTTTAATCTTGGGCCAGAACAAATACACATGATCTAAAGAGTACTAGTCTTCTACTTTAAGGAAAACCTGGAATTAGCCTGGCCCGAGCTGATTTTATACTTTAAAATGAACTGGCAACATGGAATACCGATCCATAATGCACAAAAAAAAACTTAATATAAAGCTGATGTTCCAGTGTGATTTTGAAAGAATTTTTAATCTTGGGCCAGACCAAATACACATCATCTGAATAGTACTAGTCTTCTACTTTAAGGAAAACCTGGAATTAGCCTGGCCCGAGCTGATTTTATACTTTAAAATGAACTGGCAACATGGAATACCGATCCATAATGCACAAAAAAATTGAATATAAAGCTGATGTTCTAGTGTGATTTTGAAGGACTTTTTAATCTTGGGCCAGACCAAATACACATGATCTAAAGAGTATTAGTCTTCTACTTTAAGGAAAACCTGGAATTAGCCTGGCCCGAGCTGATTTTATACTTTAAAATTAACTGGCAACATGGAATACCGATCCATAAAGCACAATTTTTTTTATGTAAAGCTGATGTTCCAGTGTGATTTTGAAAGACTTTTTCATCTTGGGCCAGAACAAATACACATGATCTGAAGAGTACTAGTCTTCTACTTTAAGGAAAACCTGGAATTAGCCTGGCCCGAGCTGATTTTATACTTTAAAATTAACTGGCAACATGGCCTACCGATCCATAATGCACAAAAAAATTTAATATAAAGCTGATGTTCCAGTGTGATTTTGAAAGAATTTTTAATCTTGGGCCAGACCAAAAACACATCATCTGAAGAGTACTAGTCTTCTACATTAAGGAAAACCTGGAATTAGCCTGGCCCAAGCTGATTTTATACTTTAAAATGAACTGGCAACATGGAATACCGATCCATAATGCACAAAAAAAATTTAATATAAAGCTGATGTTCTAGTGTGATTTTGAAGGACTTTTTAATCTTGGGCCAGACCAAATACATATGATCCAAAGAGTACTAGTCTTCTACTTTAAGGAAAACCTGGAATTAGCCTGGCCAGAGCTGATTTTATACTTTAAAATGAACTGGCAACATGGTATAACGAGCCATAATGCACAATTTGTTTTTGTGTAAAGCTGATGTTCCAGTGTGATTTTGAAAGACTTTTTCATATTGGGCCAGACCAAATACACATGACCTAAAGAGTGCTAGTCTTCTACTTTAAGGAAAGCCTGGAAATAGCCTGGCCCGAGCTGATTTTATACTTTAAAATGAACTGGCAACATAGCATACCGATCCATAATGCAGTTTTTTTTATGTAAAGCTGATGTTCTAGTGTGATTTTGAAGGACTTTTTAATCTTGGGCCAGACCAAATACACATGATCTGAAGAGTACTAGCCTTCTACTTTAAGAAAAACCTGGAAATAGCCTGGCCCAAGCAGATTTTATACTTTGAAATTAACTGGCAACATGGCATACCGATCCATAAGGCACAAAAAAGTTTAATTTAAAGCTGATGTTCTAGTGTGATTTTGAAGGACTTTTTAATATTGGGCCAGACCAAATACACATGATCTGAAGAGTACTAGTCTTCTTCTTAAAGGAAAACCTGGAATTAGCCTGGCCCAATCTGATTTTATCCTTTAAAATGAATTGGCAACATGACATGAAAGCCATTTTGCACAGAAATAATGAATATAAAGCATTGATTTTGAGAATACCAGAACTCTTCATCTCATGAGTATTTGGTCTGAAAAAAAAGTCCAAAATCATACTGGAATATCAGCTTTAAATTATATATTTTTTGTGCTGCCATGTTGCCAATTAATTGTGCAGTATAAAATCAGCTCGGGCCAGGCTAATTCCAGGTTTTTCTTAAAGTAGAAGACTAGTTCTCTTCAGATCATGTGTATTTGGTCTGGCCCAAGATTAAAAAGTCCTTCAAAATCACACTAGAACATCAGCTTTATATTCAATTTTTTTTGTGCATTATGGATCGGTATTCCATGTTGCCAGTTAATTTTAAAGTATAAAATCAGCTCGGGCCAGGCTAATTCCAGGTTTTCCTTAAAGTAGAAGACTAGTACTCTTCAGATCATGTGTATTTGTTCTGGCCCAAGATGAAAAAGTCCTTCAAAATCACACTGGAACATCAGCTTTACATAAAAAAATTGTGCTTTATGGATCGGTATTCCATGTTGCCAGTTAATTTTAAAGTATAAAATCAGCTTGGGCCAGGCTAATTCCAGGTTTTTCTTAAAGTAGAAGACTAGTACTCTTCAGATCATGTGTCTTTGGTCTGGCCCAAGATTAAAAAGTCCTTCAAAATCACACTAGAACATCAGCTTTAAATTAAACTTTTTTCTGCCTTATGGATCGGTATGCCATGTTGCCAGTTAATTTTAAAGTATAAAATCAGCTTGGGCCAGGCTAATTCCAGGTTTTTCTTAAAGTAGAAGACTAGTACTCTTCAGATCATGTGTATTTGTTCTGGCCCAAGATTAAAAAATTCTTCAAAATTGTACTGGAACAGTGGCTTTTTTGTGCAAAATGGCTCGTTATACCATGTTGCCAATTCCTTTTAAAGTATAAAATCAGCTTGGGCCAGGCTAATTCCAGGTTTTCCTTAAAGTAGAAGACTAGTACTCTTTAGATCATGTGTATTTGGTCTGGCCCAAGATTAAAAAGTCCTTCAAAATCACACTAGAACATCAGCTTTATATTCAATTTTTTTGTGCATTATGGATCGGTAGGCCATGTTGCCAGTTAATTTTAAAGTATAAAATCAGCTCGGGCCAGGCTAATTCCAGGTTTTCCTTAAAGTAGAAGACTAGTACTCTTTAGATCATGTGTATTTGGTCTGGCCCAATATGAAAAAGTCCTTCAAAATCACACTGGAACATCAGCTGTACATAAAAAAATTGTGCATTATGGATCGGTATGCTATGTTGCCAGTTAATTTTAAAGTATAAAATCAGCTCGGGCCAGGCTAATTCCAGGTTTTCCTTAAAGTAGAAGACTAGTACTCTTCAGATCATGTGTATTTGTTCTGGCCCAAGATTAAAAAGTCCTTCAAAATCACACTAGAACATCAGCTTTATATTCAATTTTTTTGTGCATTATGGATCGGTAGGCCATGTTGCCAGTTAATTTTAAAGTATAAAATCAGCTCGGGCCAGGCTAATTCCAGGTTTTCCTTAAAGTAGAAGACTAGTACTCTTCAGATCATGTGTACTTGGTCTGGCCCAAGATTAAAAAGTCCTTCAAAATCACACTAGAACATCAGCTTTAAATTAAACTTTTTTCTGCCTTATGGATCGGTATGCCATGTTGCCAGTTAATTTTAAAGTATAAAATCAGCTTGGGCCAGGCTAACTCCAGGTTTTCCTTAAAGTAGAAGACTAGTACTCTTTAGATCATGTGTATTTGGTCTGGCCCAAGATTAAAAAGTCCTTCAAAATCACACTAGAACATCAGCTTTATATTCAATTTTTTTCTGCCTTATGGATCGGTATGCCATGTTGCCAGTTAATTTTAAAGTATAAAATCAGCTCGGGCCAGGCTAATTCCAGGTTTTCCTTAAAGTAGAAGACTAGTTCTCTTCAGATCATGTGTATTTGTTCTGGCCCAAGATTAAAAAGTCCTTCAAAATCACACTAGAACATCAGCTTTATATTCAATTTTTTTGTGCATTATGGATCGGTAGGCCATGTTGCCAGTTAATTTTAAAGTATAAAATCAGCTCGGGCCAGGCTAATTCCAGGTTTTCCTTAAAGTAGAAGACTAGTACTCTTCAGATCATGTGTATTTGGTCTGACCCAAGATTAAAAAGTCCTTCAAAATCACACTAGAACATCAGCTTTAAATTAAACTTTTTTCTGCCTTATGGATCGGTATGCCATGTTGCCAGTTAATTTTAAAGTATAAAATCAGCTTGGGCCAGGCTAATTCCAGGTTTTTCTTAAAGTAGAAGACTAGTACTCTTTAGATCATGTGTATTTGGTCTGGCCCAATATGAAAAAGTCCTTCAAAATCACACTGGAACATCAGCTTTACATAAAAAATTTGTGCATTATGGATCGGTATGCTATGTTGCCAGTTCATTTTAAAGTATAAAATCAGCTCGGGCCAGGCTAATTCCAGGTTTTCCTTAAAGTAGAAGACTAGTACTCTTCAGATCATGTGTATTTGTTCTGGCCCAAGATTAAAAAGTCCTTCAAAATCACACTAGAACATCAGCTTTATATTCAATTTTTTTGTGCATTATGGATCGGTAGGCCATGTTGCCAGTTAATTTTAAAGTATAAAATCAGCTCGGGCCAGGCTAATTCCAGGTTTTCCTTAAAGTAGAAGACTAGTACTCTTCAGATTATGTGTACTTGGTCTGGCCCAAGATTAAAAAGTCCTTCAAAATCACACTAGAACATCAGCTTTAAATTAAACTTTTTTCTGCCTTATGGATCGGTATGCCATGTTGCCAGTTAATTTTAAAGTATAAAATCAGCTTGGGCCAGGCTAATTCCAGGTTTTCCTTAAAGTAGAAGACTAGTACTCTTTAGATCATGTGTATTTGGTCTGGCCCAAGATTAAAAAGTCCTTCAAAATCACACTAGAACATCAGCTTTATATTCAATTTTTTTCTGCCTTATGGATCGGTATGCCATGTTGCCAGTTAATTTTAAAGTATAAAATCAGCTGGGGCCAGGCTAATTCCAGGTTTTCCTTAAAGTAGAAGACTAGTACTCTTCAGATCATGTGTATTTGGTCTGGCCCAATATGAAAAAGTCCTTCAAAACCACACTGGAACATCAGCTTTACATAAAAAAATTGTGCCTTATGGATCGGTATGCTATGTTGCCAGTTCATTTTAAAGTATAAAATCAGCTCGGGCCAGGCTAATTCCAGGTTTTCCTTAAAGTAGAAGACTAGTACTCTTCAGATCATGTGTATTTGTTCTGGCCCAAGATTAAAAAGTCCTTCAAAATCACACTAGAACATCAGCTTTATATTCAATTTTTTTGTGCATTATGGATCGGTAGGCCATGTTGCCAGTTAATTTTAAAGTATAAAATCAGCTCGGGCCAGGCTAATTCCAGGTTTTCCTTAAAGTAGAAGACTAGTACTCTTCAGATCATGTGTACTTGGTCTGGCCCAAGATTAAAAAGTCCTTCAAAATCACACTAGAACATCAGCTTTAAATTAAACTTTTTTCTGCCTTATGGATCGGTATGCCATGTTGCCAGTTAATTTTAAAGTATAAAATCAGCTTGGGCCAGGCTAACTCCAGGTTTTCCTTAAAGTAGAAGACTAGTACTCTTTAGATCATGTGTATTTGGTCTGGCCCAAGATTAAAAAGTCCTTCAAAATCACACTAGAACATCAGCTTTATATTCAATTTTTTTCTGCCTTATGGATCGGTATGCCATGTTGCCAGTTAATTTTAAAGTATAAAATCAGCTCGGGCCAGGCTAATTCCAGGTTTTCCTTAAAGTAGAAGACTAGTTCTCTTCAGATCATGTGTATTTGTTCTGGCCCAAGATTAAAAAGTCCTTCAAAATCACACTAGAACATCAGCTTTATATTCAATTTTTTTGTGCATTATGGATCGGTAGGCCATGTTGCCAGTTAATTTTAAAGTATAAAATCAGCTCGGGCCAGGCTAATTCCAGGTTTTCCTTAAAGTAGAAGACTAGTACTCTTCAGATCATGTGTATTTGGTCTGACCCAAGATTAAAAAGTCCTTCAAAATCACACTAGAACATCAGCTTTAAATTAAACTTTTTTCTGCCTTATGGATCGGTATGCCATGTTGCCAGTTAATTTTAAAGTATAAAATCAGCTTGGGCCAGGCTAATTCCAGGTTTTTCTTAAAGTAGAAGACTAGTACTCTTTAGATCATGTGTATTTGGTCTGGCCCAATATGAAAAAGTCCTTCAAAATCACACTGGAACATCAGCTTTACATAAAAAATTTGTGCATTATGGATCGGTATGCTATGTTGCCAGTTCATTTTAAAGTATAAAATCAGCTCGGGCCAGGCTAATTCCAGGTTTTCCTTAAAGTAGAAGACTAGTACTCTTCAGATCATGTGTATTTGTTCTGGCCCAAGATTAAAAAGTCCTTCAAAATCACACTAGAACATCAGCTTTATATTCAATTTTTTTGTGCATTATGGATCGGTAGGCCATGTTGCCAGTTAATTTTAAAGTATAAAATCAGCTCGGGCCAGGCTAATTCCAGGTTTTCCTTAAAGTAGAAGACTAGTACTCTTCAGATCATGTGTACTTGGTCTGGCCCAAGATTAAAAAGTCCTTCAAAATCACACTAGAACATCAGCTTTAAATTAAACTTTTTTCTGCCTTATGGATCGGTATGCCATGTTGCCAGTTAATTTTAAAGTATAAAATCAGCTTGGTCCAGGCTAATTCCAGGTTTTCCTTAAAGTAGAAGACTAGTACTCTTTAGATCATGTGTATTTGGTCTGGCCCAAGATTAAAAAGTCCTTCAAAATCACACTAGAACATCAGCTTTATATTCAATTTTTTTGTGCATTATGGATCGGTATTCCATGTTGCCAGTTAATTTTAAAGTATAAAATCAGCTCGGGCCAGGCTAATTCCAGGTTTTCCTTAAAGTAGAAGACTAGTACTCTTCAGATCATGTGTATTTGTTCTGGCCCAAGATGAAAAAGTCCTTCAAAATCACACTGGAACATCAGCTTTACATAAAAAAATTGTGCTTTATTGATCGGTATTCCATGTTGCCAGTTAATTTTAAAGTATAAAATCAGCTTGGGCCAGGCTAATTCCAGGTTTTTCTTAAAGTAGAAGACTAGTACTCTTCAGATCATGTGTATTTGTTCTGGCCCAAGATTAAAAAATTCTTCAAAATTGTACTGGAACAGTGGCTTTTTTGTGCAAAATGGCTCGTTATACCATGCTGCCAATTCATTTTAAAGTATAAAATCAGCTTGGGCCAGGCTAATTCCAGGTTTTCCTTAAAGTAGAAGACTAGTACTCTTTAGATCATGTGTATTTGTTCTGGCCCAAGATTAAAAAGTCCTTCAAAATCACACTAGAACATCAGCTTTACATAAAAAAAATTGTGCATTATGGATCGGTATGCTATGTTGCCAGTTCATTTTAAAGTATAAAATCAGCTCGGGCCAGGCTAATTCCAGGTTTTTCTTAAAGTGGGAGAGTAGTTCTCTTCATCTGATGTGTATGTGTTCTGGCCCAAGATGAAAAAGTCTTTCAAAATTTGCCAGTTCATTTTAAAGTATAAAATCAGCTCGGGCCAGGCTACTTCCAGGTTTTCCTTAAAGAAGAAGACTAGTACTCTTCAGATCATGTGTATTTGTTCTGGCCCAACATGAAAAAGTTCTTCAAAATCACACTTGAACATCTGCCTCATATTTTTTGAGCGCAATGGCTTTTAAAATATAATTTTATTAAATATATATTTAATTATTTATTGTAATATATAATTATAAATTCAGTAATTAAAATAAATATTTTACAATATACAAAATTACATTTAATAAGATATTGTATATTTACATTGTTAATAAACAGCTGTACTGCTTTTCTTCATTCTATCTCCTTCAGTGTTGATCTGTGAGGTGTTTAATATAAACAGCGGGTGTTTGTGAACGCTCCCTTTAGTTCACGGTGCTTCAGTGAAGCGGCAGCTGCGAATATCAAACCAACTTCAGCCGGAGAATACGAGGCTGCGAATATCGAGCCAAACGAATCTGGAGCTGCGAATATCAAACCAACTTCAGCCTCGTCTGAAGCTACTGGGCAGAAGGATGTCACGCGAATGATCATTGGAAGAGATAAGTGGTGCCCAACTGTTGCGAGCGCTCTGTGGACGAGTCCTCGTTATAGATTCTGTTCTCCGTCTCGCTGCCACCACGACTTCTCCTCCGAGAGAGCAGCGGTGAGATTCTCCCCCAGGCCATCGGCAGGGCCGGGAAAATCGACTGTAATTAGAACAGCGCTCCAGGCCCTGCTGCGCTCCTCACGCAGGCTGATGCCATTAACTTCTCCACTGAAGAGATTTCACCGGACACCTCCTAATACTGATGCTGCCTGCTCTCGCGCCTCTCACACCGCGCCGGGCTACAGGGGTGAAGATGTACTCGGAGTGAGTAAGTGTGTGGAGGTGTGTGTGTGTGTGTGTGTGTGTGTGTGTGTGTGTGCGGCGTTCAGGCAAGAAGTCTATTTCCAAAGTGCAGTATGAAGAAAAAGTTCCTCATTCTGGCGTCTGGAACTTCTTCTGCTCTGTTTAAGAGACACTGGAAAAATTGAGGTTGCAAGAAAAAAGGCCATGAGATAATGCACTGTAGAAAACATAAAATAATATATTGTAGCCATAAGATAATGTAAATGATGTCATGAGATAAAATATTGAGATAAAATTAAGAGAGCATTTCAGTTTCTGAATCAGTTTCTCTGATTTAGCTATTTATAGGTTTATGTTTGAGTAAAATGAACATTGTTGTTTTATTCTATAAACTACAGACAACATTTCTCCCAAATTCCAAATAAAAATATTGTTATTTAGAGCATTTATTTGCAGAAAATGAGAAATGGCTGAAATAACAAAAAAAGATGCAGAGCTTTTAGACCTTTCAGACCAGTTTAAGAGATCAGAAATCTATATTTGTTGGAATAATCCTGGTTTTTAATCACAGTTTTTATGCATCTTGGCATCATGTTCTCCTCCACCACCAGTCTTACACACTGCTTTTGGATAACATTATGCCACTCTTGAAGCACACATTCAAGCAGTTCAGTTTGGTTTGATGGCTTGTGATCATCCATCTTCCTCTTGATTATATTCTTTGGTTTGGTTGCAAGACAAAAGGCCATGAGATAATGCACTGTAGAAAACATAAAATAATATATTGTAGCCATAAGATAATGCAAATGAGGTCATGAGATAAAATATTGAGAAAAAATTAAGAGAGCATTTCAGTTTCTGTATCAGTTTGTCTGATTTTGCTGTTTATAGGTTTATGTTTGAGTAAAATTAACATTGTTGTTTTATTCTATAAACTACAGACAACATTTCTCCCAAATTCCAAATAAATATATTGTAATTTAGATCATTTATTTGCAGAAAATGAGAAATGTCTGAAATAACAAAAAAAGATGCAGAGCTTTTAGACCTTTCAGACCAGTTCAGAAATCAATATTTGGTGGAATAACCCTGTTTTTAATCACAGTTTTGAATCATGCATCTTGGCATCATGTTCTCCTCCACCAGTCTTACACACTGCTTTTGGATACCTTTATGCCACTCTTGAAGAACACATTTAAGCAGTTCAGTTTGGTTTGATGGCTTGTGATCATCCATCTTCCTCTTGATCATATCCCATCATTTTTATGGTATATTTATGTTTTTTTTCTAGAGCTGTAAAATACACTGAAAAAAATGAGTTTGTAAGACAAAAGACCATGAGATAACGCACTGTAGAAAACATAAAATAATATATTGTAGCCATGAAGTAATGTAAATAAGGTCATGAGATAGGATCTTGTGGGCACAAGATGATAAAATGAGGCAATGAGATAATACAGCTCTGGAAAATGAAATGAAGAGAGCACTTCAGTTTCTGAATCAGTTTCTCTGATTTTGCTATTTATATGTTTATGTTTGAGTAAAATGAAACTACAGACAACATTTCTCCCAAATTTAAATTCCATTAAAAATACTGTAATTAATAGCATTTTCTGTGTTTGTAGAAAATGAGAAATGACTGAAATAACAAACAAAAAAAGATGCAGAGCTTTCAGACCTCAAATAATGCAAAGAAAACAAGTTCATATTCATAAAGTTTTAAGAGTTCAGAAATCAATATTTGGTGGAATAACCCTGTTTTTTAATCACAGTTTTTAATCATGCATCTTGGCATCATGTTCTCCTCCACCAGTCTTACACACTGCTTTTGGATAACTTTATGCTGCTTTACTCCTGGTGCAAAAATTCAAGCAGTTCAGTTTGGTGGTTTGATGGCTTGTGATCATCCATCTTCCTCTTGATTATATTCCAGAGGTTTTTAATTTGGTAAAACCAAATAATCTTTTTTCTTTTTTTTTGCAGAGCTGTATATTGAGATTGTGATAATGTATTGTGGCTACAAAGAAACAAAATAAGTCATCAGATAGATCAGATAATAAACAATTATAGCTATGAGACAATAATGTATCTACAGTCTTCAGTGTATGAAGTCATGACATATTGAATAAATAGAGGTCACAAGATAATATATATTGTGATAACAATATAATAGAAATAAACCATGATATAATATATTGATATTGATGATACAATAAAATAAAATGAGCCAATGAGGGAATGTAATGAAATCATGAGATAATATATAATAAAATGAGGCAATGAGATCTTATATTGAGGTTGAGGTAATAATGTATTGTGGTCCTTAAATAACAACATTTTAAAAATAGATATATTATGCATTGAAGCCATGATCTTTTACAGTATATTGTGGTAATTAAGTAATATTTTGAGACCATGAGATAATGTATATGTAGACAGTGAGATGATCATGAAAGGAACTATTGAGGCAATAAGATATAATATATTAAAGCAATACAATGATATACAGTGAAAATGATATGTTGTATTGAGGCTAAAACAAAATACAATGAGATAATTAGATAGTATGAATGAGATTATATGTTTATATTGTTTCCATTAGATAATTAAGCAATAGAACACTGGAGATAGAACACACGACCTCGAGTGTTCTATTGATTTTATACAACAGTTTCTTTTTTTACTAAATAAATAAATGAAATAAATCAAAGAACTTTAAGAAATTCAGAATGAATATGCTTTAATATGGACTGTGACTTCCGCCAAAAAGTAGTTCCACAACAACTGTAACAGAACTGAAACTTAACTACAAAACAGTGTATGGTTCATACAGACTAACACCACGAAAGTTAGCTTGAAATCAAAATTGTGAATAAGTGAAGATGGTAACGTTAGGAGCGTGAAATAATGCTAATACTCTCCTCTCCTGCTCTGTGGAGTCGTCTTCAGATAAAAGCTGCGCATTTTTGGAGCATTTCTGCTTGTTTTGCTGGGTGGTGTTGGTTTTAACTAGCCAGCTGGACTGTGGTTAGGTTAGCGTAGCTTGCTTTAGCTCAGCATTAGCTTAGCGTAGCTTAGCCTAGCCTGGCTGGTTAGAGTTCTGGCTGTCAGACGGCAGTAATCGAGTGATTTTCTTTCCCTTTTTTCCACAAAAGACGAGCCAGCGCTGCGGGCGAGCGTGCCGCGGCAGAGCGCTAGCCTGTGCTAAGCTAACGCTGCTGCGGGTGTCCTGTGTGTATACGCCGTTACTCGGCAATGCGTTGGCGGAGTGATACAGGTTTAGTGTGAGAAGGCTGTGATGTTATCACATATATCAGCACGGCTAGAACACTTCTCAACCAATCAGATTGTGAGGTCGGAACTAACTGTTGTATAATTAGATAATATACTGAGGTAATGGGCAAATATATGGTAATGGGCTAAAGTAAGTGAGTAGTGAGTTTAGTCACTTGGTTCTGTTGGTAGCCTATTTGGGGTAGAATGGTTTTAGCTGTTCTAGTCTTGTTAAAGACTGTAAGTGAGTGGCAAGCCTGTTTAATAAAAGAGCTTATGAGCATTCATCATGAGTCTCACGGGTCTTCCTTCCTCTTCCACGCCACAATATTGTGTCCCAATATTTTATAATGAATTAAAAAAAAAAATTCTAGTACATCTGCTTTAAGTTTCCTTTTATATAGATTGTTTTCCTTTGTGCTATTTTTTTATCTTGTGAGCACAAGATGCTACCAGATAGTTTGAACAGAGCCACTGAGGAAAAACTAGAGTACAGTTTTCAAGTGTTCAGGGCGAAGCTTTGGACCAAATGCTGAATGCTGGGACTGTAATTGTGTCAAAATCAGCTTTAGCCCATGTGCTGGTATAGCTTTAAATAAGAAACTTGAGGCAGTTTACGTGGTTTTAATGCCCCCAGTGGCTTAGTTAGTAACAGCATAGCCTCAATTCAAACTTGTTTAGTTGTTAACTGACCATCCAGCAGTGCAGTCAGTCATTGTTTTCTCCCGGTGAAATCTTGGCCCACATATGCCTGTAAGTTGCTCATTTTGACGTTTTTTTCAGTTACATTGTCTTTTTGAGTTGAATATATGTTGTTTTAGTTACTTTGATAGACCAAATAAGCTGTAAAATGTTTGAAATCAAAGGTAACTCTATTAGCATGTATGCTAATCTGTTTACATGAAGGTAACTAGCTCTCTGGAAATATTTAGATAGAGCTGTGTGTGTACACGTATGTGAGATTAGTTCATTTTGTAGTAGCTCAGTAATGTTATACTGAACCAGTGTATATTTGGTGGTTTAGAAATTTATATTTTTCCTTTGTTTATTTCAGTTTTACAAAAAAAGGATAAGAGAGAAGAAATAAAGATTTTGAGTTTGAACTCTCTACAGTATGCTGTCTGTCTAACTGGATAGCTCCAGCCAGTTTCACATTCAGTTGGGACAGAACAGCCCAAATCAATGCTTTTATTGCTTTATCTTTGCCAGTAAGTGTATTTATTGCTTTGGCTGCTGCATTTTCAGCTGTTTCACTGCTTTTAATTCACATAAATTTCAAGAGTAAAGAGAACTGATTGGAGGGAAGATGCTAAAATGCAGTTGGATAGGATGAAGGTTAGATCAGCCAGAGCACTGATGCAGTCCTTCATTTTACATTAATAAAAAGAGCAATTATTCTTTTGTCTGTTTCTATTCTATAAGTTCTGGACTAAATTTCTGTTACTGATTGATCGAGAATGCATACTAAGGTTTTTCCAAATCTCTTTGAAACTTGTATTCCTGTAATCAAAAAGAAGACACTCTAAGCAACTTCAGACCTGCAGACTCTCTCTCTCTCTTCTTTCTCTGATCTTCCCAGAAGATAATGTCCTTCCATTTTCCTTTCCATTACAGGAATGCCGATGATGCTTCAGGCAATTTCCACGAAATCCAAAAGGTTGATGGGAATGTCGGGGGTCATCTCTACAAGGCTGTGCACTGGGGTGAGATAAATCCTGAACTTTGGAGATACGTCTGCAGAACATGCCTTCAGAAGGTCCCTCTGGAGTGCTCCATAGATTGCGAGGCTTTGCTCTGGGTTTAAGAAAATTGTCAGACTAGAAAATTCAACTTGCACAACTTTCCACTTTCCTCAGATTCAATCGATCTAACGCACTGTTATCAATAAAACATTTACAAAAGAACATTGAGCAGCTAAAAACAGCTAGAAGAAATTGCGGCCTGAACAAGACGAGGTGTTGCTGGAATGGAATTAAACTTTATATATATTTATTTACACCCTGTGCGAGGTGTCGCAATGCTCATTCCTATCTTACACCCCGACAACAGTACATTTTCACGCCTTGAGCCTATGCTGTTAAAATAGCATCTGAGTTTAGGAATAAATCTACACTGATGGTTGTGGTGGTCTGGAAGTGAGGTGTGTTCAGTTACATTTCTGGCGTGTTTCTATCTTGGCGATAGGAAATACAGTTGCTCAACTGACTGATTAAAACCCTGACAACAGCCAACAGTCAGCTGTCCAATTATACAGTATCTTAGCCATGCAGGAGCGCCGTGCACACTGTGCGCCCTCAGCGCATATACGCCCTTACTCGTTAAACACAAATATGGATGCAAATCCAGCTTTTACAATTAACAGAATAAAGAATAAAATAATATTGCTGTTCCCTTAAATGAGCTGCTGGTGTATCTTTACAGTGTGAACGAGCAGCTCAGTATCTGTCTCTGCTGAGAAGTGCAAAAGAGCCGTGCTGTTAAGATACGAACACGCCAAAGTCAGAGCTCACCTGCCTCTTAAAGAGAATGACAACTGGCACACACTGATTGGTTTATTTCACATTACGCCCAAAACTAACCACACCTGTGATTAATTAAGAGAATTAGTACATATGTTTTGTTCATTTCGAGCCACACAAGCATCAGTTTAATCTGGGCGGGTGTAATGCGGTCTCTCCTTTTAGAGCGGATGAATCCGATTCCAGGTTATGTTCAGTCAGACAGAGAGAGAGAGAGTGTGCTCAGTCAGAAACTTCACTCCTTAGTTACTTTGTTTTTTACTGTGAGTGAATGATCTATTGAGCTCTGAGTTTGCTCTTCTGAAGTCTCCATAGCTCCACCAGCCACAGTCACGTTAGTGCAGTGTTTCTCAACCCTGTTCCTGCATATTCCCACTGTTCTGCATATTCTGGAGGGCAAGTTAAACATCACATTTATATATATATAACCGGCACCGTGATTG
Organism: Astyanax mexicanus; assembly: GCF_023375975.1. Taxonomy (NCBI): domain Eukaryota; kingdom Metazoa; phylum Chordata; class Actinopteri; order Characiformes; family Acestrorhamphidae; genus Astyanax; species Astyanax mexicanus. Next base: position 53,155,367 of record NC_064411.1, on the reverse strand, counting down.
GCGTTAGCAGCGGCCTGTCTCCTGATTAATACTGTTTTTTAATTTAATATAATACGGGAAATTTACGGGACAATGCGGTCGTTTCCCGGCCAAAACGGGTATGACTTTCACACATACTCTTACAAAAAAATAAATAATAAAATGACGTAAGAAGTAGAAAGTAGGGCTGGCCCGAATAGCGTTTTTTGAGCTCCGGATATTCGGCACTGATTCGAAGCGAATATTCGAATATTCGTTTTTAAAAAAAGAGGTAAAAAAAAAAAAAAAGCAAATCACGGCCCCTTTAATCCACTGAAAAATGTTCAATTTGCTCTGACCGACGAGACATATTCACCCCGGATTTTTGGTGTTTTTATCCCCCATATTTTTGTGTTTTCACCCAATATTTTTCTGTGTTTTTAGCCCAGATTTCTTTGTGTTTTCATCCCGGAATTTCTGCTGCCCCACACGCGGCTTATCCGCTGCATAAGCAGGCTAGGAGGCTGCTGCACGGTTTCTCCGCTGCGCAAGCCAGCCCAGTAAATTGCTGTTTGTGTTTTCACACTTAGGCTATTTGCTTAAAAAAACAAACAAAAAAAAACGTTTGTTCAGGAAGTATTTTATATTCTTAAACATTGTTAATTATATTAGAGGACAGTCATTGTAAACTGTACTTGGTCTATTTCGGTTAAAGGATTACTGATTTTGTATTTTTGCACTTGGGCTATAAGCTCAATATTAAATATTTCGTTTGTTTAGAAATTATTTTATATTTTTAAACCATGTTAAATTATATTAGAGTAGAGGAAAGTCATTGTTAATGACGTTATTGTACTTGGTCTATTTCGGTTTAAGCATTGTGCAGGGCATAGCCGTATTACTGATTTTGTATTTTTGCACTTGGGCTATAAGCTCAATATTAAATATTTCGTTTGCTTAGAAATTATTTTATATTTTTAAACCATTTTAAATTATATTAGATAAGAGGAAATTCGTTCAGACATCATTTTTGTAGGCCAGGCTTTTGTAACCGATTTAGCCCCTACTGTTGCCACATTACCCCTTACGTTTTATTATATAAATCAGTTTCGAAGAGCCTGCATTTTTTTTTTATCATGTATAATAGAGGTCTGCGCGAGACTGATTTTTAAACCCACTCTTCCACGCTCCCGCGTTTCTGTCTCGTTACCGCTCCGCAAAAAAATTGCTTCTTTTAATCCCGCGCCCGCCCGCCACATACACATTTCTGCCGCTCCCGCCCCACGTTCCTAATATAAATTAAATAAACTACATTTAATGCTTCAAATTTACTTATATATTTATTAAAACAGCAGCGCTGAATAGTGTGGTCCCCATCGGTGTGTGCGTGTGTGTGTCGGTCCATCCTGCGCGTTGAGAGTTTTCTTTAGGTTTTTTTTTTTTTTTACAATTATTACAGTTTTCTTGCTCCCGCATCGTCTGGATTAAACTCCCGCTCCAGCCAATAACAGTTCAGTTCTGTCCCGCGCGCAAGATATTCTGACGGACCCGCTAAAACAGAAGTGGTTAGAGTGAGGTGGAACTCTGGAAAGGAGAAAAAAAACGAATATCCGAATACCAAAATTAAAAACCGAATACCTACTCAACGAACGAATATCCGAATACCCGAATATTCGGGTCCAGCCCTAGTAGAAAGTTTAGATAATTGGGTGAAATAGAAAAAAGGTATAGATATTCAAGATTTCAACCTAAGTAAGATAACAAATGAATCCTACATCATCCTACAGTGCTCTTACACACCCAACCTCTGTTATATTCAGGTAAACTAATCAATGCTCCTCTATGAACCCCTTTCTGATTGGACAAGAGCTGCCTGAGCTGCAGGACCGTAGCCTTGGCCGGGAGGAACATTGTCTCTCCGCTCAGGCCGGTGAGTTCGGGGAGGGTGGGGGGAGATGCGGGTGGTCCCAGGAGAAAAGGATGTGCTCTGAAGTTTCATTTGACTGCAGCCGGGGCTCATAAATCTCCTACTGTCCACCGTTACATACAGAATAAAGCAGCAAGGCAGCAGAAGATCCTCTGCAGCTTCTGCTGCTTTGTTCTGAGAGTAATGCGTACTGGACTATTCTCAGTACTTTTGGAACAATCTTAAAGAGCCTGAGTTTAAAGAGCTTGAAGAGCGAGCGATTGAAATGTGTCAGTCGAAGTATACTAAGCATTATTATGCTATAGTTCACTAAAGTGTTCTTGTTGCCACATTATTATTAATCAGTATATTTAAAGAGAGCTAAAATGGAGCAACGTACCTATTATACTTTAATTACAGTATAAAAATAGTACAAAAGTCTTACTAAAATTGTGCTGTTCTCAGGGTTCGTATGGTCATTAAAAACCTGGAAAAATCATGGAATTTGAAAATAGCAATTTCCAGGCCTGGATAAGTTTTGAAAAATAAAAATACACAAAAAGTTTTGGAAAAGTCATGGAAATTTGGTGTACAAATCGCTGTTTTTTCATTTACTGATGAAGAAAATCTATTTTGAGCTACAAATATATCAGTTCATAGTGGAAAGTGGAGCTCTTCAAACATTGTGTGTCAGATTCATTTTATGCCTACTATAATTCATTTCGATTGTAGATTTAGTTGATTTTTAATTAATTTTTTTGTCTATGTTTGCACTGTTTTAAAAATCGTATGGTCATTAAAAAAAAATTGGCCTTGAAGGCATGCAAAAGTCATGAAATAATAATGGAAGTTTATTGGTTAAAAAGTGTATGAACCCTGTGTACTTAACTGCACTAAAATGGATCTATTTAAATATACTGGCAACTAGGAGTGGGCGATATGGCTCTAAAATAATATCACAATATTTCATGGTATTTTCACGATAACGATACTTTTAGCGATATGACAAAACACTTAATTAGAAAAATTATTTAGAATGTTATTATTGCATGCAATATGATATGGCTAACTGAGATATAAAAAAAATACATTTTATCAGATTTGTAACAGAAGTCAGTGATTCAGAATCCAGTCATGATACTAGTAATAATGCACTCCAAATATCTCCATATATCTCCATATAATATATAAATAAAACTAGAGACAGATATAATCTGTATCTAGTAGATATATAATGGGAAATGAGAACAGTGTGAATTTTTCTTTTGCTAAAAACAGCAAAAAGGTATTATTCTGATGTGATAATTAGGGGTGGGTGATATGGCGATACGATATTTCAGGGTATAATATTGTTCACGATATTCAATTTTTTTGTCGATATTATCACGTACGATACGATATGGCACATCCCTGATGGTCTGATAATGAGGTGTGTTCAGGAAAATTTCTGGAGTATTGCTATGTCTATCTTGGCAACAGAAAACATGAGTGCACCTCTGACTGAATACAACCTAGACAGATGTCAACAGTCAGACATGCATTGCTATCTTGGCAGTGCAGGCACACAGCAGCGCACAAACCCAACAAGTGTGAACAAGCAGGTCAGTTTCCTCTGCTTAAAGGTGTTGGACACGTCCAGGTAGCTGCGCCGTTAAATTAGCAATCCGCCAAAGTCAGAGCTCACCTGACTCTTAAAGGGAATAAAGAACAAGTGACACCCTGATTGATTTATTTCACATAACGTCCAAAATTAACCACACCCATGATTAATTAAGAGAATTAGTTCATGCCTTTTGCACATTTTGAGTTGAGCAAGGTGTACTTTTCCTGTCGTTATGATAGCAAAGACATACTGACACACTCCCCTAAATCAAGCTAACATGGTTGACAGCTCCCCTATAGGTAAAGATGATGATGATGATGATGGAGATTCACTGCACACTATCTTCATGGATCATGAAGACTCAGGAGATCCTTTGTCCCAAGAGCCATCAGACTCTTTAACTCCTCCCAGTGGAGCTGTAAGAGAGAGGAGGACAGTTGAAGAACAAGTCTTTTTTTTTTTTTTTATCACTGCCTATTTTTTAATCTGTTCTAATTTTATCTGTATCTAATCTTTGCTCTAATTTTATTCCTGAATCAGGTTCCAAAAATGTTTTGGACGAAGTTTTTTGGTTCCAAAAATTTTTTCTAAGTTTTTCGGAGACAAAGTTTTTTTCCGATTCACAAAATTTTTCTGGGATGAAGTTTTTTCCGGTTCCCAATATTTTTAGAGAGGAAGTTTTTCCGGTTCCAAAACTTTTTCAAATTTTGCGGAGACACAGTTGTTCCAGACTAAGTTTTTTTTGGTTCCCAAAATGTCTAGGCTGATGAATTAGGTTTGGGATCAGGGGAAAGTTCTGGGTTTAATTTGTGTTACTGCTGAACTGGTGTTTTAAATACCTCGCTTGTTGAGATCCTGTGTTAACATGAGTCAGCTTCTTTTACTGTGCTGTTATTATAATGATGATGATGATGATGATGAAGGTGATGATGATGGTGCTGGAGCTGCTAACTCTGCTGTTGCTGCTGATTATGATGAATACAGTAATTAATTCTAACATCCTGTAACAGATGATGATGATGTTTTTACTGCTAAAACTTCCAGCTCATCAGTGAGAGGAGGAGTTCTTCTGAGAGGGATGGAGGAGGATAAGTCTGCTGATTTCAGAGTCAGAAAAAACTGACAAAAAAGGTAAATTTAGACACTGTAGACCATTTAGTAAATTCTAGACCATTTTTTTATCTTATGTTGAAATGCATTATCTGACTTTTATTTTAGCACCAAAAATGGACAAAATAGGTAAGACTATAGCATTACCTTCATGAACAATTTTGACAAATTTTCAAGCATTTTTATTTACTTGAAAAATCACTTTATTCTCTTTGGAAATGTCTGCACTCGTGTATCATCTTCAATAGAAATCCATTTTCTTTTGAAAAACTGACTTTTATCTGAATTTTATTTTTTGCACTAAAATTGACAAAATAGGTAATGCTCACCTGAGCATTTTTGACCATTTCTGATGTGTCTTAATTTCTTTGAAAAATCACTTATTAATAATAGGAAATGTTTATACATGGGATACCATCTTCAATAAAATTAATTTTATTCTTAAAAACAAACTTTTATTTTTGTAACAAAATAGGTAAGACCTTACCTTACCTTCATGAGCATTTTGACCATTTTTCAAGTGTCTTCGTTTGCTTGAAAAATCCTTTGGAAATGTGTCCACAAGTTGCGTCATTTTAAATAAACCGCACTTTCTTCTTTAAAACTGACTTTTATTATTTTAGCCTTACCTTCATGAGCATTTTTGACTATTTTTCGACTGTCTTCATTTCTTAAAAAAATATCCCTTTTTTATGTTTGGAAATGTCTTTACATAGTGTATCGACTTCAATAAAACACATTTTCTTCTTAAAAAGTGACTTTAATTTTTTGCACCAAAACTGTCAGAATAGGTAAGACTATATAGCCTTCATGAGCATTTTTGACCATTTCTGATGTGTCTTAACTTGCCTGAAAAAATCACTTCTTTTTGTTCGGAATTGTCTTTACAATGGTGTATCTTGTTGAATAAAATGAATTTTATTCTTAAAACTGTTTTTTTTTATCTTAATTTAACTTTTTGCACCAAAACAAAATAGCCTGACCTCAATGAGTATTTTGGGTAATTTTTCAAGTGTCTTCATTTCCATTGATAATATATATTTATGTTAGGAACTGTCTCCACATGGTGTATCATCTTCAATAAAAAGCCTTTTTTTGTTTAAAACTGACTTTTTAATTTTTGCACCAAAATAAAAAATAGATAAAATAAAATAGATGAGCCTTACCTTTATGAGTATGTTTGACCATTGTTCATGTGTCCTCATTTGCATGAAAAATTCTTTTCTGTCCTTTTGGAAATGTGTGCATTTTTTTCTTAAAACTGAGTTTTATTTTTTGCACTAAAACTGACAAAATAGGTAAGACTATAGCCTTACCTTCCTGAGCATTCTTGAACATTTCTGATGTGTTCGTCAATTTTCTTGAAAAATGTTATTCATGTTAGGAAATGTCTCACATAGTTTTTCATATTCAATAAAATGCATTTTCACCTTAAAAACGGACTTTTATATGAATTTTATTTTTTGCACAAAAATGACAAAATAGGTAAGCCTTATGTTCATCAGAATTTTTCAAGTGTTTCCATTTATTTGAAAAATCACTTCTTTATGTTAGTAAATGTTTCCACATGGTGCATCATCTTCAAGAAAATGCATTTTCATCTACCTAAAAACAATAAAGACAATTTTTTGGACAGTTTTTGACAATAGTTCAAGTGTCTTTAATTCCTTAAAAAAACCCTTCTTACTATTTGGAAGTGTTTCTAATTTAATTTTTTGCACCAAAACTCACAGAATTGGCAAGACTATAGCCTTAAACGACCCCTTCATGAGCATTTTATACTGTTTCTGATGTGTCTTATTTTTTTGGAAAAATCATTTTTCAAGTGTCTTCATTTGCTTAAAAAAAAATTACTTTTTTCTATTTTTTCACAAAAACTGGCAAAATAGGTAAGACTATTACTTTCTTATTCATAAGCATGTTTGATCATTTTTCAAGAGTCGTATTATTATTATTTTTAAATCACTTCTTTATGTTTGGAAATGTCTCCACATGGTGTATTATTTTTAATAAAAACTTAATTTTATTTTTTGCACATCACAAAAAAAATAGGCAAGACTACCTTACCTTTAACAGCATTTTTGACCATTTCTGACCTGGCATAATTTCCTTGACAAATCACATTTTATGTAAGTAAATATGTCCAAAAAGTGTATCATCTTCAATAAAAGGCATTTTATTTTTAAAACTGACTTTTATTTTTGTTCCAAAATTGGCAAAATACCTTCATGGAAACTTTTGACCATTTTTCAAGTGTCTTCATTGGCTTGAAAAATCCTTTCTTTGTCTTTGGAAATGTGTCCACAAGGTGCATAATTTTAAAATAAAACACATTTTCTTCTTAAAAACTGACTTATTTTTTTTCACCAAAATTAACAAAATAGGTAAGACTATAGCCTTACCTTCATGAGCATTTTGACCATTTTTGATGTGTCTTATTTTCCTTGAAATATCACTTCTTTATGTTAGGAAATGTCTACACATTGTGTTTCATCATCAATAAAATGTAGTTTCTTCTTAAAAATGACTTTTATTTGTTGCAACAAAATTGACAAAATAGGTAGGACTATAGCCTTACCTTCATGAGAACTTTTGACTATTTTTCAAGTGTCTTAATTTCTATAAAAAAATTCCCTTCTTTATTTTTGGAAATGTCTCTACATTGTGTATTATCTTCAGTAAAATACATTTTTCCTTAAAAAACTGACTTTTATATGAATTTTATTTTTTTGTACCGAAACTGACAAAGTAGGTAAGGTATAGCCTTACCTTCATGAAAACTTTTGACCATTTTTCAAGTGTCTTCATTGGCTTGAAAAATCCTTTCTTTGTCTTTGGAAATGTGTCCACAAGGTACATCATTTTAAAATAAAACACATTTTCTTCTTAAAAACAGAATTTTATTTTTCGTACCAAAACTCACAAAATAGGTAAGACTTTACCTTCATGACCTTACCTTCATGAGCATTTTTCGAACATTCCTGATGTATCTTAATTTCCTTGAAAAATCTCTTCTTTCTCTTTAAAAATGTGTCCACAGGGTGAATCATCTTCAATAAAAGGCATTTTCTTTTTAAAAACTGACTTTTATTTTTTGCACCAAAGCTGACAAAATAGGCAATACTTTAGCCTTACCCTCAGGAACATTTTTGACCATTTCTGATGTGTCTTAACTTGCCTGAAAAAAATCACTTCTTTTTGTTCGGAATTGTCTTCACATGGTGTATCATCTTTAATAAAATGCATTTTCTTCTTAAAAACTGTATTTTATCTGACTTTTACTTTTTGCACCAAAACTTACTATAGCTTTACCTTCATGAGCATTTTGGGTAATTTTTCAAGTGTCTTCATTTCCATTGTAAATTAATATATTTATGTAAGGAAATGTTTCCACATGGTGTATCATCTTCAATACAATGTATTTTCCTCTTAAAAACTAACTTTTATGTTTGCCATTTATTTTACCAAAACTGACAAAATAGGGAAGAGTATTACCTTCATGAGCATTTTTGAACATTTCTGATGTGTCCTAATTTACTTGAAATATCACTTCTTTGCAAATTTGTCCACATGGTGTATCATCTTCAATAAAATATATTTTCTTCCTAAAACCAGACTTTTATTTTTTGCACCAAAATACACAAGATGGCTAAGACTATATAGCCTTGCCTTTATGAGCATTTTGACTATTTTTAAGTGTCTTCATTTGCTTGAAAAATCACTGTTTTCTTTTTGGAAATGTGTCCACAATGTGTCAGCTTCAATAAAAAGGCATTTTCTTTAAAAAAAATGACTTTAGCTTTACCTTCATGAGTATTTTTGATAATTTCTAGAGTGTCTGATTTTTTAAAAAAAAAATCACTTCTTTATGTTTGTAAATGTCTTCACATGGTGTATCATCTTCAATAAAAAGCATTTTTTCTTAAAAACTGACTTTTATTTTTGCATCAAAATACAAAATAGGTAAGACTATAGGCTTACCTTTATGAGCATTTTCGACCATTTTTCAAGTGTCTTCATTTGCTTGAAAAATCACTTATTTCTCTTTGGAAATGTGTCCACAAGGTGTTTCATCTTCAATAAAACACATTTTCTTCTTAAAAACTGAGTTTTATTTTTTGCACCAAAACTGACAATAAAAGGCATTTTCTCCTTAAAAACTGACTAATCTGAATTTTATTTTTTGTACCAAAATTGACAAAATGTATCTTATTTTTTTTGAAAAATCACTTCTTTCTCTTTGGAAATGTGTCCACAAGGAGTATTATCTTTAATAAAATGCATTTTCTACCTAAAACTCACTTTTATTTTTTGCACCAAAATTGACAAAATGGGTAAGACTATAGCCTTACCTTCATGAGCATTTTTTAACATTTCTGATTTCTGTTTCTTATTTTACTTGAAAAATGTTACATGATTTTTTATCCTCAATAAAATGCATTTTCACCTTAAAAATGGACTTTTACATGAATGTTAATTTTTTTGCATAAAAATTGTCAAAATAGGTAAGACCTTCATGAGCATTTTTGACTATTTTTTCAAGTGTCTTCATTTCTTTGAACAATCATTTATTTCTGTTTGAAAATGTCTCTACATGGTGTACTGCCTTCAATAAAACACATTTTCTTCTTAAAAACTCACTTTTATTTTTTTGCACCAAAATCGACAAAATAGGTAAGACTATATCCTTACCTTCATGATCATTTTTGACCATTTCTGATGTGTCTCCTTTTCCTTAAAAAAGCACTTCTTATGTTTGGAAATGTATCCACAAGGTGTATCATGTTCAATAAAAGGCATTTTCTCCTTAAAAACTGTATTTTATCTGAATTTTATTTTTAGTACCAAAATTGACAAAATAGGTAAGACTATATAGCCTTACCTTTATGAGCATTTTTGACCACTTCTACAGTGTCTGATTTTCTTTGAAAAATCACTTCTTTATGTTAGGAAATGTTAATACATGGTGTGTAATCTTTAATAAAATGCATTTTCTTATTAAAAACTCACTTTTATTTTTTGCACAAAAAAATGACAAAATAGGTGAAACTATAGCCTTACCTTCATGATCATTTTTTCAAACAATTTTCAAGTGTCTTCATTTGCTTGAAAAAACACTTATTTCTCTTTAGAAATGTGTCCACTTGTATTATCTTAAATAAAATGCCATTTCTTCTTAAAAACTGACTTTCATTTTTTGCACCAAAATTGACAAAATTGATAAGACTATACCTTTAGGAGCATGATCGGGCATAATTTCCTTGAAAAATCACATTTTATGTAAGTAAACATGTCCAAAAAGTGTATCATCTTCAATAAAAGGCATTTTATTTTTTAAAAACTGACTTTTATTTTTTGCTCCAAAAATTGACAAAATAGGTAAGACTATAGCCTTACCTTTGTGAGCATTTTTAACCATTTTTTAATTGTCTTCATTTCCTTAAAAAATCACTTCTTTCTCTTTGAAAGATGTCTACACATGGTGTTTTATGTTCAATAAAATGCATTCTCTTACAAAAAACTGACTTTTATTTTTTGAAACAAAATTGACAAAAGGGTAAAACGTTCATTAACATTTGACCATTTCTGATGTATCTTATTTCCCTTAAAATATCACTTCTTTATTTTAAAAATATGTTCAGAAAGTGTATCATCTTCAATAAAATTAATTTTCTTCTTAAAAACTGACTTTTATTTTTTGTACCAAATTGACAAAATATATAGACTTATAGCTTTACTTTACCTTTCCAGACATTTCTGTTTGGAAATGTCTGCACATGATGTTTCATCTTCAAGAAAATATATTTTCTTTCTAAAAGCAAACTTTTATTTTTTTGCACAAGAAATTACAAAATATATAAGACTATATAGCCTTACCATCATGAGCATTTTTGACCATTTTTCAAGTGTCTTCATTGGCTATAAAAAATCTGTTATTTATGTTAGGTAATGTTTCCACAAGGTATGTCATCTTTAATAAAACGCATATTCTTTTCAAAAAATGATTTTTATTTTTTGCACCAAAACTGGAAAAAATAGGTAAGACTATAGCCTTACCTTCATAAGCAATTTTGACAATTTTGCAAGCATTTTTATTTACTTAAAAAAAATCACTGTATTCTCTTTGGAAATGTCTGCACTTTACTTGAAATATCACTTCTTTGCTAATTGTCCACATGGTGTATCATCTTCAATAAAATGCATTTTTTCTTAAAAACTGACTTTTATTGTTTGCATCAAAATGACCTTCATGAGCATTTTTGACTATTTTTCAAGTGTCTTCATTGCTTTGAAAAATCATTTATTTCTGTTTGAAAATGTCTCTACATGTTGTATCATCTTTAATAAAACACATTTTCTTCTTAAAAACTGACTTTTATTTTTTGCACAAAAAAATACAAAATAGGTAAGACTATAGCCTTACCTTCATGAGCATTTTCGACCATATTTCAAGTGTCTTCATTTCCTTAAAAAATCACTGTTTTCTCTTTGGAAATGTGTGCACAAGGTGTATTATCTTCAATAAATTGCATTTTTTTCTTAAAACTGACTTTTATTTTTTGCACTAAAACTGACAAAATAGGTAAGACTATAGCCTTACCTTCATGAGCATTTTCGACAGTTTTTCAAGTGTCTTATTTTTTTTTTTTGACAAATCATTCATTTATTTTTGAAAATGTCTGAACATTGTGTATTATCTTCAGTAAAAAGCATTTTCTCTTTAAAATCTGACTTTTATCTGAGTTTTATTTTTTGCACCAAAACTGACAAAATACGTAATGGTGCCTTACATTTATGAGCATTTTAGATCATTTTTCAAGTGTCTTCATTTTCTCTTTGGAAATGTGTCCACAAGGTGTATCATCTTCAATAAAATGCATTTTCTTCTTAAAAACTGAGACAAAATACATAAGACTATATAGCCTTACCTTCAGAAACATTTTTTTTTTTACACTTTTTCAAGTGTCTTAATTTAATTGAAAAATCATATAATTATGTTTAAAAAAGCTCTACATGGTGTATTATGTTCAATAAAATGCATTTTCTACTTAAAAACTGTCTTTTCTTTTTTGCACCAAATCGACAAAATAGGTGATACTTACCTTTATGACCATTTTGACACTCTTTTAAGTGTTTTGACTGTTTCTGATGTGTACAAATTTCTTTGAAAAACAACTTCTTTATGTTAGAAAATGTCTCCACATGGTGTTTTATCTTCCATAAAGTGCATTTCCTTCTTAAAAACTCACTTTTATTTTTTGCACCAAAATTCCCTTCTTACCTTCATGAGCATTTTTGACCGTTCCTTTAAAAATCACTTCTTTATTTTGGAAAATGTCACCATAATATCATCAAGATGATCTTTAATAAAATGCATCTTCTACTTAAAAACTGACATTTTTTTTTTTTTTTACCACAATCGACAAAGTAGGTAACATTATAGCCTTACCTTTATTAACATTTTTGATGCGTCTTAAAAAGTCAATTTTTAAGTAGAAAATGCACTTTATTGAAGAAGATGCACCATGTGGTGACATTTTCCAACATAAAGAAATTATTTTTCAAGAAAACTAATACACATCAGAAATGATCAAAAATGCTCATGAAGGTAAGGCTATAGTCTTACCTATTTTGTCGATTTTGGTAAAAAAAAAATTAAAAGTCTGTTTTTACAAAAAAAAAATATATATATATATTAAAGATGATACACCTTGTGGACACATTTCCAAAGAAAAATAAGAGATTTTTCCAGCAAATTAAGACACATCAGAAATGGTCAGAATTTTATTTTGCAAAAATAAGTCATTTTTAAAATTAAAATGCATTTTATTTGAAGATGCTTCACCTTGTGGACACATTCACAAAGAGAAAGAAGTGATTTTAATGATCGTAAGGATGCACACTTTAATGCACAACCCATTAATCAATAACTTTGATGTGTTCCAATCAACCAACCTATATCACTCTTTTAATCAAAATTTCAATTAAATAAATTGAATTTAACATCTAAGTAGCACTGTATTGTTGTATATGCATATCTTATTTTGATTCTCAGCCTATAAAATATTATATAAAAAGTGTACAGTTACTTTGCAGCGGAAACACACTCTGTTCAATAGAAATCAATGTATAACATTTCAATACATTACATTTATTGGCTGATACAGTGAGGTCCGTCCCTGCAGGCTCGACTGATCCGGGGTCAGTGTGAAGCTGTGTAATTGTGGAGCTGGTCATTTGGTTTTGTGTAGCTCCTCATGCTGATGAGCGCAGGTTCCTCCCCGTGGGGGTTACGTAAAGTCCTCCGGGAGAGGAAAGCGAGGAAGGAGGAAGAGGAAGGTGAGGAAGAGAGCGCAGGTGGAGGAGGGGGATGGGGAGATACGTGGAGGGAAAGGTGGAGAGGTTGGAGAATGTGGAGGAGAAGAGAGGTGAAGAGGGGAAGAGTCGGAGGTGGGAACTCGGCTCCAGAGCTGCAGATGGAGGACCTTTGCTCGCTGTTGGATGAACGAGGCATCAGCAGCAGAAACCCACCCAATCCAGCTCTGAGGTCAGACCACCACTGAGGACAGATAAGAGGACTAGTGTTGCCAACTCCTCAGAAAGGAAAGTAGCTATTGGCTGTCCTAAAAGTCGCTAGAAGTCGCCAAATGGCGTCATCACCTAATTTGCATAATTCATGTTTTTGAAGCTGTAAAGGGTTAAGGTTGTGGGAGAGAAAAAAGTGAGCAAAAAACATCCTAAATATGTTAGAAATGTTACAAATGAACAACTTCTGTTGCTTTTTAAATAGGACGTCACTTTTTTACAGTAACTTCATTTTTACGTGAATTTACGTGAGTTTTTTGCCATGTTGTTTTTTTGTTTGTTTGTTTTATTTTATTTTTATTTTTTTAAGTTTTGTTTATTTTTAAACCAGCTATAGACAAATTGTTCAATGGTTCAATAGATATTTAGCTTTTTAAAAAGAGGCAGACACTGTGGAGGAGGTGAGAGACTGACTGAGACATCCTGCTCTGTAAATATGGGGCGTGATCAGTCAGCGGTGGGTGTGGGCACACACGGTTCATTTACCGTGTGTTCGTGGAGCGGTGTGGGTGTGGTCTGACTGTTATGGAACGCCTTTTGGGTCTTTACGTCTGTGAGAGACTGCACTGTGAGTGTTGAGGGCGGGGCTCGCGGCAGCCCCCACTGCTCGCTGAGGACAGTGACTGAAGAGCATGTGTGTTCTTCTCAGAGTTGCCAAAAGTCTCCAATAACACCACAAAAACTCGCTAGATTTGTCGCTAGTCGCTTATTTACAAAAAAAGTCGCTAGAGGGTCTGAAAAGTCACTAAATATAGCGACAAAGTCGCTAAGTTGGCAACACTGCAGAGGAAATGAGCAGGTCTTTGTGCTGGCCTGTGTTCCCATTCTTAAAGGTTCTTTGCATTAAATCATAGAAGAACGTTGACAGAAATGGCTTGGGCAGATTTACATATTATACTCACCACCTGGGATGTTACACAAGTGACTGGGGACAATTGACATACTTGGCAACTGGGATGTTGGCACATGCAGCTCAGGCAGATTCCTATACTATACTTAGCAACCGGGGTGTTGACACGAGGAGCTTGGGCAGATTTACATTTTATACTCACCACCTGGGATGTTACACAAGTGACTCTTGGGGATAATTGACATACTTGGCAACCGGGATGTTGGCACATGCGGCTTAGGCAGATTCCTATATTATACTCAGCAACCAGGGTGCTAACAGAAGCAGCTTGGGCAGATTGTCATATTATACTCAGCAACTGGGGTGTTGGCACATGTGGCTCAGAAAGACTCCCATATTATACTTGGCAACCGGGGGATACAAGTGGCTCAGGCAGATTCCCTTATTATACTCAGCAACAGGGGTTTAGAAGAGGTAGACAGACAACCAAGGTTTGTCTTGGGTGTTTCAGGTTACCCTAATCTGCTTTAATATTATTGAAGTCAGTATTTTTTGTTCGATATTGTAGTAAATATATTTTTTAATTACATTTACATTTACATTTTTGAAACCTGAAACAATTTAGTTCCGACATTGTTCATGATGTTCAACCATCTTGGTCATACTGTTTCTTTCATCAGGGTGATTACCCAAGTACAAGTAATCATGCTGATTAGATTAGTGACAAAATATGATAGGATTAAAAAGTGCAATTATATTAATGTAATAATATTGTTGTAAATACATATAGTTCTTTAGTGTTTTAGAAATACTGCAGCATGAAACCAAAACTATCCAAACCAAATGAAAACAATAAATCTTGGTTCTGACCTTGGCTTGTGCTTTCAGGTGTGAAAAAACACCCGCAGAAAACATTTTTAAAAGACCTCAGAAGACGTCAAGAAAGTTCGCAGCATTGCTTCTTAATCTAAAGCAGATCTAAACTTATTTCCTATCCTGCCTCACACAGTGCAGGTGCTGTACGAGACCAGATAAATCACAGCCTCCCAACTCGCTGGAGATTCAAGCGCATTAAACTAAACTCCTTTTACACAACAGCAGGACTTTTTCTGCTTTGTCGGAGTGAACATAGTTTCATTTGAATGCCCCTTTTCTACTTTCTACTTCATTTTTCATCAGACTGCCATAAAATGCTTCTGCAGAGTCGGACAGTAAATTTCAGAGAAATAAAGTTTTGATTAAGTTTATTAGCAGGAACATCAGCAGTGCGGTTCATTCTAATCAATATATCACCTCCTTATAGTTCAGCTAAAGAGATACGATTAAGACAATTACAAGCGCAGTTGTATTTAACAGTGCGGGTCTCAGATTACCAGGCTTTATGTAAGCAGTTACAATGTTAGATTGAAAGGAAGGGTAACTGTACTAGTTTAGACCCTGTTGGGCTTCTCTAGCCTATATACAAGATGAGACTGAGACGATTGGGTATAGAGGTTCTACAGGTTCCTTATGCTGCATCCTGTAGCCCATTTACCTATAGATGTTGCTACAGCTGGGCCTGTAGATCCTGTAGCTGTACACTCGAGGGTTACTAAAGCTGGCATTCCAACTGCTCCCATATATGCTGGATTGATGTTAAATCTGGCGACTGGAAAGGCCAAGGATCTGTTGCAATCTGGTGGGAAATTTCTGGGAAATCCTTGCATGTTTCAGTGATTTAGAGTCTTACAGAGTCCAAATCCCTAGAGTCCCTAAAATCCCCCCTGTAATTTGCGAAGGCAGGACTGAAGTGATCAAGAGACATCCATAC
This sequence comes from Astyanax mexicanus, assembly GCF_023375975.1. NCBI lineage: Eukaryota > Metazoa > Chordata > Actinopteri > Characiformes > Acestrorhamphidae > Astyanax > Astyanax mexicanus. The sequence continues at coordinate 53,139,544 of NC_064411.1, read as the reverse complement.
TCAATCCATACTGTCATTGATTACCGAACAGAACCTGGATTTGCGCTAAAGAAAATACAGTTCCAGTCCAAAGCAGTTTAGGATTCAACAGCACTGCAAATTAGGTTGATGGTGACAGGCCGATGGATGGCCTAGATAGTGACTGGTGATTAATTAATCAAAATGATTCTCCTGCTTCTCTCAGTCAAATGATGCCCAATCTTAAAGACCGTCAACTGGGCAAAAAGTCTGCAGTGCATTGTAGAAGCATGTCGAGAACTCTACAATCTCTCACCAAGAGGTACACTACCCAAAAGTAGCCCCTGAGAGCACCCTTTTTTATAGAGCCTTCTTGTGGCAAGACCCAGTGTGTAATCAGACCACACCTATAATCATCTGGCTTACATTTATTGGTTGCTCTTAGTGAATGTACAAAATTCAGTGTACAAAACTGTACAGTAAACCGACAGAGCCTTGAACAATCATATATTGTTTAAGGGACATTCCAGGATTTTGGTACGTTTCCTGTCCCACCACTTAAATTTCAAATGGACCGCCTCAAAAAATGGCCGTTTTCTCTTGTCCCACTCATTGGGTGACCAACTCCTTTGGCAAATTTAACAATTAAAATAAGCTCTAAATAAATGACTTCCTCTTGTATATTGTTGATCTGCATCTCCTTTACTTATGAAAACAACTTCTTTGGTCTACATTGTTTTGCATGTTACAGTTTTTATGCTATTAAGTCGTGTCCCACAACATGCGCTCAACCCTGTTACCATAAGGAATTTTACCTGCAGAGAAAGAGTTAAAAATATTTGTCTACTGGCACAAAGGAAGTGACATCACAAGGACATTTTCTGCCCACATGGCAAGACCAAGAGTAAGTGCTCTAACACTTTTCAAGTTTTTTTTCCAAATATGTGTCACCGGGGAAAAGGACGCACACCAAATGACAAAAGATCTTTTATTTTCGAGTATTTTATTCTGAATTAAATTGTAAAACCCTAGCTTAGAACACAGTACAATATTTGGTAGTGGCACTAATTACAGAAAATAGATAAATAACATTAATACCACCTTAATACCATTAACAGAGCTCTTTTAATATTTGTTTTTAAGCTCACCTCGATTTACTCAGCTTTACTCAACAAGACTTGAGCATTTCTTTAAGAGAACTTGGATAAACAGCTTCTGTAACCCAGAAAAATACAAAGGCTTGAACACGAGGAGCACACTACCCCACAGAAACAATGCCATCTGCCCGCATCTGGTTGTGATTTATTCAAAATACATGTTTAGAAAGGCAATATAGGCATCTACTACTGTTATAGGCCAACTAAACCTTATATTGTTCAGTATTTCCTGATTTTTACCTCTTATTTCATTAGGATGGCTCTGGATGGATCCTAAAATGGAGCACCACCATTCACTGCAGCTTGAGCCTCCTTCTCTACCATGCTCTTAGCTCCTCCCTTTCCTCTCTCAGGGTGACAACACTTCTGATTGTGTTTCTTAAAGTTACAGACACACATTTTAAAGGTGCATACTCAATTCACCACCTGGCTACATATGTTTGTCCAAGTTGTGTGTGTCACTCAGTGAACTCAACCCTGTTACTCATATTGTAAGACTAATAATGAGTAGAGTCAAAATTTACTTTATATACTTATATAACCATGTTTGTCCTTGATCTTGTATACATAGCTAAATTTTACAGTTAGCATCTGTTCCTGCGTTAAACCACAACTTAGCCTAGATTTGCAACCCTGTTACTTGCAACCCTGTTACTGTAAGTTACCAAATATATTACATAATCTAATTTAAAAAACTGCTTTGATACCTGAGCTTGATGAATCAAACTTTTTGATAGTCTATTATCTGTATTTAATAAATATATGACTAAAATGATCAAATCGAAGATCAAATTTTCAGAAGTGACCACCTCTGAAATGTACCAAAATCATGGAATGTCCCACAAACAAAGAGGGGGTGATGTTTTAGCAAACTATTAATTGGTTAACAGCTTACAGATGGTCTGTTGCAATGGAAATATACTTTTTGGAAGTGGATTTTGTCTGTAGTAAAGCATTTACACACTTATACACTCACAGCACATTCACACTTTTATCATCATCATAATATCTAGAAAAAGACACAGATAAAACTCAGAGAACTCTGTAACTATTAAAAGTAGAAGACTTTAGTCTTTTCTTTAGAGGAATTACAGATGAAGCCAGAGAGCGGTGAGTACTGTTTCCTACACCTTCTTTAAAAAAGACTTTTGGAAACTGGAGAAAAAAACTGATACAGGAAGAGTCACGTCTGGCTGACCCACATGGAAACAGCAGCTTTAGCCTTTAGCTCAGATTAACATGATTAAGGACTAAATCTCTTCAGTTTTAGCAAAGAAAGAGAAGAATGAAAGGAATCAGCTTGTCTAGGAGAAGGGGAAGGGTTGGGGGGGTGTTCTAAAACTTTTGACCGGTAGTGTGTGTATTTCTTTGGTTCTCTAACAGTAATAGGATGCTGTGATAGGAGTGTATACTGTGTGTGGGTGAGTGTACTGTATATTGAACAGGCTGTCGTGTGAAGTGCTGTGATTGCTCTGGAAGTCCTCGCGCTGCGAGTGGCTGCCGAGACTTCGGCTTCTAATCAAGCATCTTGCCCTGACTGGGGAAATTATGCAAAGCGTATGCTAATTTGGCTACATTTACAGATAGAAAGCACAGGAAGTGCTCCTCTGAGGGACGGGGAGGGAATCTGGGGACACTCCAGAGTGGAGTAATAAGTGGGAAATGGTACAGTTCTTGTGATGAATTGCACCCCGGGTTGCTCGTGAAGGGGCACGGGGGGGATTCGGGGGGGCGTGTGGCCTATATTTATACCGTGTTTCCTGCATTAAATAGCTAAAATAAGACAATCCGTTGAAGATGGACAGAGAAGACTGAATAGAGGTCTGCGTGTCGTCACGTTTTAATGGATTGTGGTGTTTTTTCCTGGAGACTAGTCACTGCTTCATCAGCAGCGGCAGCGGCGGCAGAGGCGTCTCGCCTGCAAATCCAGGTAACCCAGAAGCCTCTTTACGTTTTTTTTGAGCTGACATTATGATGAATAGTGGTGCACTCTGGGAAATGGAGAGGGTACCTGTGTGGAGTTCGCCCAGACGAAACACAACATGCCGGCTCTCCAATCAAGGAGAGTAATTAGCGTTGCTTTGGAAGCTTTGGGGCGAACTTGGGTTGAGTTGAGAGCTTTTCTGCTGACTGGCCCCATTCTACGTTCTACTATTTCTACTGTTTCTACAGTTTCGGATGTTTCTGCTGTGTGAGGGTGATTCTACCACCATAATCAGCCAATGGGAGTGATCCCACCACTGGGTCAGTGTGTTTTTTTTTTTTGAAGGGGGTGGGGGTTTGGGAATGGGATGAACCACAGAATTGCACTGATCATCTAAAAAAAAAAAAAACAAGTTTAAAGAAATCTTGGTTGAACCAAGAAGAAAGTGTGCGATGGCCCTGGAAAGAATTATTAGGAAAGAATATAAGAGTTACCAGAAACACTAAATTGAATTAAACAGACTGAATATTTAGGCCAAATCCCATTTCACCCCTTGGCTCTACTACCACTTACTCCTACTCCTTCTTTTCGAGGGTAACCCTTCCTCTTAGAAAAGAGTTAAAAGAGGAAGGGGTGAAATCCTCCCTCTAAAAATTGGGAAATCCATACAGATTTCCCCAATGGTGGAACAAACTACCTTCCACTACCAGATCAGGAGAATCTCTCACTATCTTTAATAAACTCCTGAAGACAGAGCTCTTCAAAGAGCACCTACTCTCCTAACACCTCTAACTAACTACCTTCTACTACCAGATCAGGAGAATCTCTCACTATCTTTAATAAACTCCTGAAGACAGAGCTCTTCAAAGAGCACCTACTCTCCTAACACCTCTAACTAACTACCTTCTACTACCAGATCAGGAGAATCTCTCACTATCTTTAATAAACTCCTGAAGACAGAGCTCTTCAAAGAGCACTTACTCTCCTAACACCTCTAACACACTAACTACTTCTAACCCCATTTCGTTCTTCCTCTCCTTCACTCCTCTAAAAAATGTTTTATTTTTAACTTCTATTACTTTTGTACTTGACTATTGTAAGTCGCTTTGGACAAAAGCCTCTGCCAAATGTAATGTAATGTAATATAATGTAAAAACCCGATTAGTCAAGCACCCGATACGTCATCAGGAGCGCTAAAGTTCAGCAACCTAACTGCTGCTGCTGCTGATGGTTAACTAGTTAACTTTAGGGCGTATTTTATTGTACATTTTCAGAAAAGGGGGGAGATGGTGCAGAAATTCATTATTATTGTCCATTTCTTAATTCCTTTTATTTTAATTTTCTGTTCCGCCTTAAATGCTGCAGGCCCTGCTGTCTGTTGCACCATTTAAGGTGGAACAAGAAAGTTAGATAAGAGCTAGCAGCTGAGACGAACTACTAGCGATATTTTTTTATGCTTGTTATGAAGAATTTGGCCATAAAACATTGAAACTCCAAATTAAACAATGGTAATATAAAACTGCTAATCGTCACTTTTAACAAGGAAAAAACTTACATTTGAAGTTACATTTCTTTGGCTGCTTGTTCTGCCGTCTTACCAGTGATTCTTATACCCCTCGGTTTGAAGTGTGCATCTGAAAAATCTTATTGGTTAATCATGGTTTGTATTTACAATTTCTACATGTAAGTTTAATTTTTAATTCTAACAATTTTCTTTCTTTTAGTGCAATTCTGAGTATATGAAGTGATACAAAAAAAATATTTTTTCTAACTCAAACTCATTGGCATTGGCTAATTTTTTGTGAAAAACATATATCAAAACACATTTTCAATAAATACACACTGTACACCCCCCCCCCCCCCCCCTACCAACCCCTAACCATTTATATTACATACAGTATGTTTGGCCAAGGGCTAATAAACATTGCTTTATTTGTAAATTTGAAACTAAACAAATTTTCTACTCATATCTTGAGTTTAATTCATTTTCTTAATTCATTTACATTTTATTAAAAAACTAATAAAAAAAGAGTAGCACTTTTTAAAAGAAATGTAACATAAGAAAGGTAAAGGGCAAATATTAACCATGTAAGCTGTTTATATTGCTTGCAATTTAGGTGAAGCAAGAATGTGTAAAGCATTTTAATGTAAAATTGCTTAATTTTGCTGAATTAAATACAAGTAACAAAGTAAACGAGTAACAAAAATATGAACACCACACAAGGGTTAAAAGAGTGCAAAGCTTGTCGCTGGGGCTGTACCTTCTATTAAGGGAAAACAGTAACTTTCTGTTTTTTTTGTACCAGTTAAGATGATACACATTATAAACACTATCATCAACTGAATTGGTAAGCTGTTGAGACGGCACCAGTAAGTGGACGAGCACTGTACTGCTGGAACAGTGCAGCGGAGTGTTCACTCAGAACAGGTAGAGTTATTGGTTGCAGAACCTCATGAACGTAAGTTTGGGTGGTAAAAGTGGTTGTTTGCTCAGTTAATTCCTTACGGGTGAAACTTTTTCCAGCGTCAGGTGTATTTACAGTAGGTCCCAGTGAGCACAGCATCAGGAGCTGTCACAATTACACGGAGCTCTGAGACTGCCGTGACTCGTGCTGATCTCCCTCTCCAGCTCTGGCTCAGTCTAATGAAATATTGAAGAGCTTGCAGAATACTGATGTAAACAGGTTTACTCTGAGCGTGTGCTGCTGGATAGCTGTCCTCCAGCACAGTCCTGCAGAATTCACTCGCAATCAAACCCAACCAAGATTGAGATACACCGATCCATATGAGCAAAAGTTTTGGGACACAAGCTTAAAGCTTAAACTTTAAATTTAAAATTTAAAGTTTATAGTTCATTGCCATCCATTGCATTATGAAATATTGCTGGTGAACGGCATTCTCAATCATCTGGTTTTGCTCACCATCAGGTTTTGCTTAAACTCTGATACTCTAACAAGATAACATCTCACAACTTATACAGGTGTGGGCATTCATACGTTTTTTTAAAGATTCATTTCAAATTTTCTCCCATTTTTCTCTTTATTTAGCTAGGCCAATTGTATATCCCCCATCATTCCAAAACATAAGTAGGGTAAAAACTAGCACATGCCTCCTTTTACACATGTAAAGTTAGACTCCGCCTCTTTTCGAGCATTGTCGAATAGCATCACATCGCTAATGCTCGGAAGAAAGCGCAGCGACTTGGTTCTGATACATCAGCTCACAGATGCAGCCTTGTGCTGATCCACATCACCCTAGGAGTGATGAGTGGAAAGGGTGCCATCTACTGTACCCACCCAGAGAGAGCAAGGCCTATTGTACTCTCTCAGGGCTCCGGCAGATGATGGCAAGCTGCATGACCAGGATTCGAATCAGCGATCTCCCATTTATAGTGGCAGCGCCTCAATCCGCCTATATCAGACTGTAGCCTGCGTGTTTACTGTGTTAAATCTGGAAAATCTAAGCTTACTGTAAATAAACGGAAGCGCTTTACTCACCCAAATAAACAGTTTTCGGGAGATAAATCTATGTTTATTAACAGCAGCACTTGTTTGACAAAAAAAAAATGTTTTTGTTTACTTTGTTTACTGAATTAGAAGGGAAACATGGCGACACCCCTGTTCCTTACTAGTGTCACTTAAAATGCGCCTCATAATCCTGTCCGCCTTGTGTATGAAAATAGACCAGAAAATAGACGCTCATTGATTGTGTGATTGTTCATTGATTTTTATATAGATTTTGTAGTAGAATATTAGAGTCTTGTTTTCTGTGCATTACAGACAAAAAAAAACAACAAAAAACAAAACAGCATTCTTACATTTTTGTTTCATCACTGGAGATCATTCAGGCCTGAAAGGGTTAATAAGCATTTTTGGGATGTACAGATGTACGGTGGAATATGTCCAGAAAGTGCTTTAAAAATAATAAAAATAAAACAATGTGTTTCTCAATGCACAACCAACGTTTTCACACAGTAAAGTTTAATTATCCAAAATACGTCTGAAACCTCAAAAAGTTTTATTTTATTATCAATATAATTAATATTTAGTGCAATGGCGTTTCTTACCTCTAACAGGTAATAGTTCCATTAGGATAACTCACTTGTTTTTCTTAAAAGTTTCTTAAAACTTTTTTTTTATTACTTTTGAAAGACCAACATATAAAACAGTAATTTTACATAATATTAAAACATAACGCTGCAATTTTTAGTTTTCGTTTTTGTAGTTTTTACAGGGGTTGGTTGCAAATATTTGAGATGAACCATTTTCACATTATATGTTGATTACACTAATTAAGGCAAGCAGGAGAAGTTTCATACTGAAAAAAAAATACATTGTAAACCCAGAAGTTGTTTAAAATCAAAGGATTTCAGTCTCTTCTACATAAAATTGGAGATTTCTAAACATTACTCAACTATTTTGAGTTAGTTGAACATTTGTGGGCACATATACTGTACTATTCACACTGAGATCTTTGAGTTGAACCAACTTATAATAACTGAGTTTAGTCTGTTTTGCCATTAACAGCTTCTTTTCTATTGGCTTCTGTCACTATCTATTTGCATACTGGGTGTGTCCAACAGTTTCTGACTAACACTCACCATCAGTGTGTAGTGATTCCCCCTGGGCTACCTTACAAATAAATTTCATCTTCAAGTTCATCTTTAGTTGTAATATTTTGTAGTTTTAGTTTATTTTAAATCAAGTTTTTGTTTCTCATTTCTTAAAAAATTGAGCAAACCGGCTACCTTAAAAAAGTTAAGTAAACTCAACTTGCCTGGTCTTACAGTAAAACAAAGAAATAGAAGTAAGAAGTAAAACAAAAAAAAAGTTAAATCAACTTCTCCTTTAGTTGTAAGAATTTGATGTTTTACGTTATGCTAACTTAAGTTTTCATTCCCCATTACTTAACTTTTTTAAGGCAACCAGTTTCCTCAAATGTTTTAAGTAAATTCAACTTATCCAGGTTTACAGTGTACTTTTAACTATTTTTCCTACACTGTAAGCCTGGATAAGTTGAATTTACTTTAAAAAATGGAGGAAACGGTTGCCTTAAAAAAGTTAAGTAATAGGTAATGAAAACTAAAGTACGCATAACTTAGAACATCAAGTTATTACAACTAAAGAGGAAGTTGATATAACTTTTTTTTTGTTAAACTGTAAGACCAGATAAGTTGAGTTTACTTAACTTTTTTTAAGGCAGCCGGTTTGCTTTTTAAGATTTTTTAAGTAATGAGGAATGAAAACTTGAGTTAGCATAAATTAAAACATCAAGTTATTACAACTAAAAGGGAAGTTGATTTATTTGTAAGGTAGCCCAGGGGGAATCACTACACACTGATGGTGAGTGTTAGTCAGAAACTGTTGGACACGCCCAGTATGCAAATAGATTGTGACACAAGCCAATGGAAAAGAAGCTGTTAATGGCAAAACAGACTAAACTCAGTTATTATAAGATCTAAATTTGAATGTTCAGTATATGTGCCCACAAATGTACTAACTCAAATTAACTCAATTAGAAATATCCAATTTTAGGTAGAACAGACTTAAATCATTTGAGTTTAAACAACGTCTGGCTTTACAGTAAAGATCTTCCAACTTTAAAACAGGGCAAATTGACCCATAAAATAACAGGAGGGTTAAGTAATTGCCCCAAATAACCCTTTTTAGTACCTTTATTTCCTTTAAAAGTTCAACCGAGCTTCATTTTACGTCCACATAAAGGGAATTTTATGAACATGCTCCATTTATATATCCAATATCTCTCCTCATAAGCTTGTACTTTACGCTATGCTGAGATTCTGCACTGCAGTGAAATGCCAGCGTCTGCAGTGACTGATAGACGTCTCGGTAGACAATGTGAATGTAAATGTAAATGTCAGCAGAGTGAGACCTTTCTTTCTTCGTCGGATCAGATTAGAGCGTCTCCCACCGAACGCTCCCCAAACCACATCACTCCCGGACTAACATGGAGCTACCTGTGCACGTGAACAACCCGAGGGACAGTGGAATCCAATTAAAAGCAGTTTTTAATGAATGCCACGGCAGTGCGAGCCGATGTGATTCCCTGGGTGGAGGTGGTGACGGCAGCGTGTGATTAGGCCAGCAGATGTTCCTCTAATGGAAGTGCCTCTCAGCCATGCAGTACAGGGAATTACAATTCACTCGACTCAACACCACCCCATCCCCCCCTCCTTCCTCCTCCAGCTGAAGAGGATAATGAGGCTTAGAATGGGCCAGGCATGCTTACCGAGTGTGAAAACAGCGTCCGCATTACAATAACACACAATGTCAATGAAGGATGCCTCACCTTGCCGTGTAATTTATGAGAAAACAGAGTCCTGGAGGAGCTACAGGTCATGAGTGTGTTGTTTGTGGACTTCCAGCGTGTTCCTAAGCATGGTTTCTAGGGGCGTCACGATTTCGATATTTCATCGAAATCAAGCGAAATTATGTCATGGTCTCGAGCCTCGAAGTCAAAAAGCCAATCCCTGCCGCAGCACACTGTAGCTTGAAACTTGAAAATATAAAAATATAAAAATAACAGTTGTTTTGTCTAGCCTCAAATATGTTAATAGTTTTGATACCTTAAGGAGCATCTTTCTCTCAGATAAAGTTAATAATATATCTTTGTCTTAAAGATAAAAAAAGTCTTAAAGTCTTATTTTTTAACTGTTATAGTAGGATAGAAATCAGTTTGTTAAAAAGACTCTAATTGTTGTATTATTTTGTACATGACTCTTCCTGTAATTTTTTATTATTGATTTTGTTATGTTGCACATTGCTGTTTTAATAGTGCACACTGCTGCTACCAAAAAAAGCCACTAGATGGCATTACATATATATCTAAATTAAATTATTTAAATTTGACCATTAGTGCCTAACGTGGTGTATTACAGATCACTTGTATCACTTTGCATCACTTATATCAAGCCCACCTTTTGAAATAAGATATTGTAAATTGGATGAATCATCAAACCAACGACTGACCATAGACTAATCTAAAACTGGCATAGGCCTCTCTGCTGTAAAAAAAAGAAAAAAGAAAATCGAGAATCGAATCGTGACCCTAAAATCAGAAATAAAATCGTATCGAGGATTTAGAGAATCGTGACACCCCTAATGTATACACTGCTGAATGTGGACGATCCTGGCTGGATGATGTGGGAAACCATTGCATACGACAGTCGTTCAAACCTAGTATAAATACAAGGTACACCAGACATCATGCAGCTAATTGTGTTCATTTACAACATATATCTGACTCTCTTCTCAAGGTTATTTCTATTACAGAATTTGGCCAATGTAGTGTTAGGAGTCTTGCCCAAGGACTCTTATTGGTGTAGCCCAGCATTTAGTCACCCAGAGCGGGAATCATTGGAATAGGAACCAGGAGGGATGGATGGAATAGCAGAAATAGGTGGATTTGTCCAGAAAAAGCAAAAATAGTTTTACAATAAACTTTAACTGTGAAAGCGTGCCAGAATCTGCACTCCCACCATGAAAAGCACCCCCTCTCTAGAGTGCGTTTCTAATTAAAGTTAGCTGAAGCAATTATCTTTTACCAAGAAAACGATGTGTATGTGCTGCCGAGAGAGGGTGCTTTACATGGCGGGGGTGCAGATTTAGGCGTTCTGCCAAATGCAGCCTAATTTCAACTATTGTAAATTAGTAAACAACAGAAAAAGAAAAAAATATTTAAAAAATAGGTCAAACGTATTTTAAATCTTGGTTTGTCTTAGCTGTTTTTTCCCACATTTCTTTTATTGTTCCTTGCTTCCCTTGTATTGTTTTTAGTTAGTGCTTATTTATATTTTACGCTTTCATGAGTTTATTTTTATTTATTCATCTGTAGTTGCATTTTTATTAGTTTTATCACCTTTGACTTTTTTTTTTTTACCAATGATTTTATGATTCCTACTCTTAAAGTCTTATTTTTACCTAATATGTTTTATATCTTTTTCTTTATATTATCTTATATCTTTATCTATAAAATGTTAATCATTGGTCACTTAATCATAGCTTGTTTTTTTATTTTTTTTTGTTTACTTTGTTTTTAATCTTGCTTTGTTTTAGCTGTTTTTTTCCTCACATTTCCTTTTTTTGTTTCTTTCTTCTCTTTCATTGTTTTTAGTTATTGTTTATTTATATTTAGATTTATTAATTCATCAGTAGTTTTATTATTTTTGACTTTTTTTTACCAACGATTTTATGATTTCTAGCCCTAAATTCTTATTTTTACCTTTTACCATTTGTTTTACATCTTTTTTTCATTACCTTATATATCTTACTAAAATGCTGTTTTTTCTTATTTATTTATTTACATATTTGGGGGGAGTAATTGTAAATGAGGGCCACCCTCAATGTACTCAGAGTTTAAATAAAGGTTGATTGATTGATTGATTGATTGATTGATTGATTGATTGATTATTTGATTGATTGATGATCTAGGGAAACTATCCCCACTTTTATCATGAAAACGATGCGTACGTGCTGCCGAGAGGGGGTGCTTAACATGGCGGGGGTGCAGATTTAGGCACTACTATACAAATTCAGCCTAATTTCAGCTATTGTAATGTAGTAAACAATAGAAAAAGAAAAAGAACTGGTGTTGTGCTGATTTCAGACTCCCCTGCATGTGCATTCTCGTCTTGTTGGTGATTCCTGTGTCTACTGTAACTGTAGATTATTTATTTTTTATAAAAACAGAAATAAAAGTAATCTCTATAATCTCAAGAATCATGCTGAGAGCATATGGATGTCTTTTCAAATGGACGATTCTAGCCAGATGCTGCTGGCCATGATCATCACCACCCATTGAACGTGCCAACTCCCATAATTCACGTCATCTTGCCATGAGCTTGCTGACCAGAGTTGAACCTCATTACAAGGGTGCATAAGAAGGCATAAGAATTTGAAAAATGTCCCCTGGAGTAAAACTTCACGATCAATTTTCTTTAATACTAAAAATGCTATGAATAGTTTTCCCCAAAGGTCTCTACTGTAGCCGTCTCAAACACTGGCCTACTGGCCTGGCCACTGGTCCAGTTTAAGGATAGCCACAGCAGAGGCCTTTAAACATCAACAATGGAGGCAAAAAGAAAGCAGCGGCCCTCGTTCAGGGCGACAGGCCAGGGCAGCGGGGGCAGTCAGCCTGCATCGGCAGCGGCGCTCTCCAGGTAGACGCTGAATGTCATCACCCCCCTCAAGAATATACCCCCCTCTGGAGCAGATGCCACCCTGCATTTGGAAGAGGAAGGTCATCTATAAATATTTCAGCTAACTGCTAACCGCTAACAGTCAACGTCTCAGCGACCTCCATTCTCGATTTACCCCCATTTTACCCATTCCCTCTGTCCATAGGTAGGGTCATTAAACTAACCCATGTTCTTCCAACTTGGAACTTGGAAATGCTTTAGATTTAGATTTAGTGTAAATGTAGATTCTGAACACTTGTGGGTTGCAACACAATCTGGCAACCCAACTAATCCAATAAATGCTCAATTAGTGATAAAAATGGAGACTAGGAAGTCAAGCCAACTCAAGTCAAGTCAAATTTCTTTCTAAAGCACATTTAAAAAACAAAAGCCAATCAAAGTGCTTTACAATACAGAAGTACGAAGAATTAAATGTATAAGATTAAACAACAAATAAGATATAAGATAAGTAAATAAAAGTAGTATCAGCAAACAAGATTCAGATTAACCCCATACATACAGATTAATCAATATAACTTACTAAAAACACTGAAAACCATGGAAGACCTGTGAGGACAAAGTACAAGTTTTTAGATTAAACTAAAAAAAAATGTAATGGTGGGGAAATAATAAAGCCCTAATAAAAACAGGCAGACTATTGAGCATCTTAGGACTCTTTGGGTTGAATATGGCCGCAGAAAGGAAGACCAAGGAAGTCCAGGAAGACCAAGGAAGTGTTGCCAGGTCTGTTGCAACAAAGCAAGCAAACCAATCAATTGCCTTGGGCTCCCAGACAATGACTGGTTATGAATTGAATGTATTGACAGAAAAACGATGGGAGCGCCCCTTTAAATACTGTGATTGTCGATGCTGGAAATTACAATAACACTGTCCCCCTCAATCAGACCCCTCCCACTAGTTGCTGCCACTATTAGCCAGCCATGCAGGTTCCTCATTTCAGCAAGTTGCCCAACATCTTGGCCATTTGTCCGTTCACCAGCCACTTTCGCCATCATTTGAAGCGATGCTGTGAACGAGAAACTCGGACAAATTACAGTCGGTCACCCCTAGTAGTGTTACGAGGGACACTAACAGCACAGCGACAGTGCAGGACATCCTGCAGCCACTTGTTACTGAACTTTCATATTTTGCTGGCTGCAGGATGTCCTGCACATATCGCTGTGCTGTTAGTGTCCCTCGTATCACTACTAGGGGTGACCGACTGTAATTTGTCCGAGTTTCTCGTTCACAGCATCGCTTCAAATGATGGCCAAAGTGGCTGGTGAACGGACAAATGGCCAAGATGTTGGGCAACTTGCTGAAATAACCATATTGCTTCTCTCAGTTTAATGATGTGCCCCTTTTTTCAAGGTCTGACCACCGTTCAGAATGTCTTCAAGCACAGTGTAGAGGCATGTCTAGCAGTCAACAATTTCTCAACAGGCGCTACACTACCTCAGAGAGCCTCCTTTTTATAAGGAAGAAGGGCAATCAATTTAAATCAATTTAAGATATGCTATATCTTTGTCATAGTGTACCAGAACTCAGACAAACGCAGACGTGTAAAACAATATTTAACGGATAAAAGGGCAGCATAGAAAGTGATCAAACAACGCAAACAAGGGTCAATACCGATAAACTGGGGCAACATATACCAGAGTAGAGTAGACAGTTAAGGGTAGAGCACAGGCAGGGCAGTATCACAGAGCAGGCAAAAATCAGAGTCAAATAAACAGTCCAAGAGTTGGGAAAATTGGTGATACAGAGAACAACAAACAAGAGATCAAGGAACTGCGTTGTAAAGTAGGACGAACCAAACAATATTCGGAAAGAAAGCAAAGTTCTGAACCGGTATTTATACCTTGCCAAACAGCTGTTAGAACTCGGGAGTATTACTTCCTGAATGAGTCACATGATCGCCAGAGTCTCTGAGTGGTGTATTCTGGGTAGTGTAGTCTTGTGGTGCTGAATCGAAGATAGAGTCAAGTGTGGGGAAAACAAGAGCACTGGCAGCGCCAGTCAAGTCATCTTATATGTCTTATAAGTTCATGCCAAAGTTTATGTTAAAGCTCACCTTCCGCGAAAATCCGATTTTTCTTGTTTTTTGTGGAATACAGTAGGTCTCTCCGAGTTGAATGTGTACACCTGCACATTAAACTGTTTTGCAGCCCCCATTGTCTGCAGGAGCTAAGCAAAGAAATCCCCCCTCCCCCCCTCCGAAAAACGGGTGAATTTTGAATTATCTTTCTGCCTACGTAGGCAGAAACTCACAGACCAGCCCACCTTGGCTCGAGAAACTCCCAGAGGCGGAGCTGAAGCGACGCAACATCACCGCTCATCAGTTAGGAGGTGGGAGGCAGTGAGCGGCAGAGCGGTGGAGGGGCGTCGCAGTGCTCCTAGCCAATCAGAGGAGAGATATTTGCATGCTGTTTGCATGTATGAATATTCATGAGCAAAGCTGGAATCCGGTCATTTTGGACACACCCCTAAAACAGTCCATTAAAAAAGAGCTATACAGAGACACCTGAGCACTTTTTTTTTACAAAAACGGCTCACATGTCATTCATTCATACTAGAGACCACAACTAGACATTTTAAAATGAAAGAAAAAACGACGGAAGGTGAGCTTTAAGTTTAAAAATGGATTTGATTGTAACAAGATGTGTAGCTGTAGCTTAAAAAATGTTGAAGTAAATGTAGATTTGGCCCACTCATAGGTCGTGTCCCTACTAGTCCCATGATTGCTCTGTTGGTGACAAACGGCAGGTTGAGGTTGAAGTGTTGCAACTGTGGCAGGTGGCAGGAACATTCCTGGGAAACTCTTGCTGCATCTGGATGAGCTTTATCTTGCTAAAAAAATGATATTTGGAAGCTCTGCCATGTAGGAAGGTGTCAGTCAGCATGGCCCGATGTTCCCGTACCTGGTCCTTTTTGACCGCTGAAAGCGAAGATTAATAGATTTGATACTTTAAACCCATTCTCTTTTTCCTCCTCTGGGATCGTTCAAGGCTGTGGAGGAGCCAGGATGGGTGAAGGCGGGGCGGAGGATAAGCAAGACAATACGGATAATTCCGGATAATTCCTCGCTCCATCTTTGTCTCCAGCTCTCTGTGACACTCAATTAAAATTTCGCTTACCGCAGTGGGAAAAGGGAGCGCGTAAAAAACAGCCACGAGGGGCCAAGC
This sequence comes from Astyanax mexicanus, assembly GCF_023375975.1. Taxonomy (NCBI): domain Eukaryota; kingdom Metazoa; phylum Chordata; class Actinopteri; order Characiformes; family Acestrorhamphidae; genus Astyanax; species Astyanax mexicanus. Next base: position 53,124,124 of record NC_064411.1, on the reverse strand, counting down.
CGAGGAAACGCGGCCTCTTAAAAAAATGATACGGATTTGATTTCGCATAAGAAAGGCTGATTCAGTACGCCGGCCGGATGGGTCAGAGATAACCGCAGTGTGCAGTCAGCTCCTTTGCCCGGGCAAAACGGCATTATTGTGGCTGCTGTAACAATTATTGTGTTTCAGAAACATCTGATAAGAGCGAGCCCTGGTGCTGAAATAGGGAAAACTAGGAAAATATGGGCCCGGCTTTCCGGAAAATGGAAATTCCTCTGCATGAGATGCACTGAACCAATGCATGGAATTGCATTTTCTTCAAAAAAGGATATTTCCACAGCTAACGACCTTCCTCTCCATGTCAAAAGCACTCAATTAGCATGTCTAATACGCCTACTGAAGGCATTTGCAATGTTGGCGCGTAGTTTCTGCATGTTTTTAGGTTTTTCTGCTTCACTTTTGTCTTTAGTAAGTGTAAAGTTATAAAACCGAGTTCAAATCAAGCCAATTAAAAACATTTCTTGCCTACACACTAAGAAAAGTAAGTACAGATTTGTACTTAAAAGAGTATAAAGCTTGTCGCTGGGGCTGTATCTTATATTGAGGTACAAAAAAGTACCTTTCAGTGAAAGTCCTTTTTTGTACCCATGGTTTTTGTGCCAGTAAAGATTATAAAGATTATAAACATTATCATCAACTAAATATGGCTCAAAAACTTGATGATCCAAAATTGTCTGGCTTTCAAATAAAAAATGTGCAATTTAAATATATATTGTTTATTAGTACAGTGATACAGAATACTGAATGTACCCTTTGGCTGGTTAAATGGTACAAATTTGTCCTTACTGCTGTTAAAAACTTCTTTGTACTTCAGAGGGAACAAATCTGACCCTGTAAAGACCAATATTGTACCTTTGAGGGTATAATTATGAAGAGCGTACCTTTGAGTACAAAAAAGTACTCATATCGTACCTCTGTTTTTTAGAGTGTATTGTGACCCTCAAGTTTTGGATCATTATTCATTTTAATTTACAATTTAGCATTTGATTGACTGGTTCCTACTTTCCTGCTAGGCTTTTGCTATGCAATTGCTATAATATCTCATTCCTCATTGTTAGCTGGTTGCTGTGGTATCACTGCCATTTAGTTGCATTATGTTGGTTGCAAAGGTTAGGTTGTTAGGTGGTTGCTAAGGTGTTACTGTGTGTTTGTTGTTAAGACGTTCCTAAGCTCCAATTTCTGATTGTTAGCTGGTTGCTGTTGCATCGCTGCTATTTAGGTTTTGGGCGTGTGTGAAAATGAATGAAGGACTATTAATATGACTTCTTTATATATATATATATATATATATATATATATATATATATATATATATATATATAAATATACATATATATTTTTATAAACTGAAATACCTGTCATTTTATTGTGGGAGGTTGGTGCACGTCTTGCTGGAGCATCTGTGACCAAGACAGCAAGTCTTTGTGATGCATCAAGAGCCACGGTATCCAGGGTAACGTCAGCATACCACCAAGAAGAACCAACCACATCCAACAGGATTAACTGTGGACGCTGTAAGAGGAAGCTGTCTGAAAGGGATGTTCGGGTGCTAACCCGGATTGTATCCAAAAAAACATAAAACCACGGCTGATCAAATCACGACAGAATTCAATGTGCACCTCTACTCTCCTGTTTCCACCAGAACTGTCCGTCACCACAATCAATTATTTTGCTGTAAAACCAGGTGTTTCATGATATTATTGGCTGCTCCTTGGGAGGACTTTTATTTATTTATTTGTTTGTTTGTTTGTTTGTTTATTTGCTTGTTTGTTTATTTATGAGCTTAGGATTGCATATGGGCACATTTCTCCATGATCAGCAGCCCTGAATAAGAAAAAAAAACATCCTATTTCTCTGTCGTCTGCACACTCCATTAGTCATTGGAGGACTAGCCATGTGCCAGTGTGAAGTTCTCTCTCTCTCTCTCTCTCTCTTTCTTTCTCTCTATCACTCTCTTTTTCTCTCTCTCTTTTTCTGTCTCTCTCTTTTCCAGTGCAGCTGAGCACACACATTGCTCTAAAGCTCACGAGAATCAAGCTACTTTATAGCACTGGAAAGCAATATAAAGTAAAGTGCGATACTCCTAAAGAGCTAAACTGTTTAAAACTGATTATCACAGCAGTGAATCTAATTCTACCTGTAGAAACACATTATATAACATTTATCTTTATTCATCTACCTGTAAAACTATATATATCATTAGAATAAACTCAAATAAATGTAAAATCAGTGGTCAGTATAACTGTATAGCTCTAATTACAGCTATATTAATATACAGTTCTGGGGGAAAAAAATAAAAGAGCACCTAAAAATTATGAGTTTTTTTTTCGATTTTACCAAATTGAAATCCTCTGGAATATAATCAAGAGGAAGATGGATGATCACAAGCCATCAAACCAAACTGAATTGTTAGAATTTTTTGTCTTTGAGTAAAGACATAAAGTTATCCAAAAGCAGTGTGTAAGACTGGTGGAGGAGAACATGATGCCAAGATGCATGAAAACTGTGATTAAAAACAGGGTTATTCCACCATGTGACATCTGTTTGGTTTAGGGCTCTGTGGACATCCAATCCAATCCAGATCTATGTATCAGATTTTTGTGCATGCAACATGAATATGAACAGTCAGATTGAATTTCATGCATTTTTTTGCCCGAATGCATGAGATTAAAGCTAACCATGACAGAGGCTAAGTCCTAATAGGGACAATTTTTGTCCACAATGCACACAAGCCCAGGCTCTGATCTCTATGAATGTAGAGGGACTTAAATCTTGGAAACTGCTCAATTTAACGTTTCAAAAACATAATTAAATTCACGGACAAAATTTTGGGGGATGTATATATGTAAATCAACCCAGACTGCTTGTGCCAATACCCCAGTTGCTGAGTATAATATAGGAATCAGCCTGAAACACGTGCTAATTCCCTTAGTTTCCGACTATGATATAAGAATTGGCATGAGCCGCATGTGCTAATACCCCGGTTGCTGAGTATACTATGGAAATCATCACAAGCTGCATGAGCCAATACCCCGGTTGCCAGGTATAATATAGGAATCAGCCTTAGCTGCATGTGCTAATTACTGAGCATAATTTAGGAATCAGTATGAGCTGCATGTGACATTACCCCAGTTGCAGAGTATAATATAGAAATCAGCCTGAAACCTGTGCTAATTCCCTGGTTTTCGAGTATGATATGATAAGAATCAACACAAGCCGCATGTGCCAATACCCCGGTTGCTTAGTATATTATAGGAATCAGCCTGAAACACGTGCTAATTCCCAAGTTTCCAAGTATGATATAAGGTTTAGCATAAGCTGCATCTGCCAATACCCCGGTTGCTAATAATAAAACAGGAATTAGCCTGAAACACGTGTTAATTCCCCAGTTGCAGAGTATAATATGGGAATCAGCCCAAGCCACATGTGCCAATACCCCGGTTGCTGAGTATAATACAGCAATAGGCCCAAATCGCTGGCTTCAACTTTCCAGTTCAACTTTCCTCATCTGCCAATACTCTAGTTGCTGAGTATAATACAGCAATCAGTATGAGCTGCATGTGCCAATACCTCAGTTCCAGAGTATAATATAGGAATCAGCCTGATACATGTGCCAATACCCCGGTTGTCGAGTATAATATGTGAATCTGCATAAGTTGCATGTGCCAATACCCCGGTTGCTGAGTATATTATAGGAATCAGCCTAAAACACATGCTAATTCCCTTAGTTTCCGAGTATGATATAAGAATCGGCATGAGCCACATGTGCCAATACCCCGGTTGCTGAGTATAATATAGGAATCAGTATGAGCTGCATGTGCCATTACTCCAGTTGCTGAGTATAATATAGAAATCAGCCTGAAACACGTGTTAATTCCCCAGTTGCAGAGTATAATATGGGAATCAGCGTAAGTTGTATGTGCCAATAGCCCAGTTGGCAAGTATAATACAGGAATCAGTATGGGCTGCATGTGACAGTACCCCCGGTTGCTGAGTATAATACAGCAATTGGCCCAAATCGCTTGTTCCAACTTTTTTCATTTGCTGATTATAAACACATTTTAAACCACATTCTGCCTCCTCAAATAATGTTGCCATACATCAGCTGAACTGAGCAGATGCTATCTGGGAATAGTTCATTTAGTGGACGTAATGCGCAAACAGTTCTACCCAGCATGAGGATTTTGTCCAGCCAGGGGCTTCCATCTGCAGAGCATTCTGCTGGATGTACTTTCTGCTCATTTTTTTAATTGCAAATAACCTCATTTACACGACAATAACAAATACAACAATACACGCCAACAGGGAGCCCTTTTCCTGACATACAAACAAATATAATTTTAGCTTAATGACAGACTAAATCATTTTAACATTACAATAAATAGATTTTTTTCAGTACTCCTGTATTATTCTTGTATTATATTGAGCATGTTTTTATTCCACCCTGTAACACAGGCTGTCACATCCTGGTCTCGTCTCGTGTCTCTGTGTGTCTTCCCCACGTGACCTATGCTCCCCTGTGTCTCCCGTCTCAGTACCTTTCCACCACTTGTCTCATTTGTAGCTCCGCCCCTTCCCCAGGTGTTTCCAATTATAGTGCGTTTCCTGTTTCTTTAAATAGCCCTCCTCTGCCACTTTGTCTCGGTCGGTCTTTGCACCTTCACCTGTCGTTCGTCTCTCTCTGTGTTTTCATAACGTTTCTCAGTGTCTCTCTTAGCCTTGGTTCCTTGTTTCTTGTTTATAGTTTATTTCCTTGTTTATTTCTAGTTTCTTGTTTTATTTCTGGTTCCCTAGCTCCCTGTTTATACCCTGCTTGTGTTGATTCCTAGTTTAGCTCCTTGTATATATTCCCTGTTTGTTTATTTATTATCTCTAGTTGGTTTAGTTTAGGTTCTTTGATTTGTTATTTGTGTATCTTTGTTTCATGTTACTTGTTCCTTGTTATCTTGTTAATTATTTATTAAATTATTATTTATTTTCACCCTACCTGCACTTGTGTCCGCCTCCTCGTCTCCCTGCCTGGGTCATCCGTGACACAGGCACGTTTGTGCATCAGTCCCCCGGCTTTAACACAATCCCACTAATGAAGACTTGAGGGCAAATCTGTCCAAACCCTGGTGAAAAAAAAAATACTTAATTTATGTACTTACTTAAAATATATTAAAAGTACATTAATATTATGTTTTCATCAAATGTTTGTTAAGTAAACTTTGATCATACTATTAAAAAAGCATGATATAAATAGACTGCTATGAAGTACACTTTTAGTTTGCTAAATTTCCTTCGGGATCAATAAAGTATCTATCTATCTATCTATCTATCTATCTATCTATCTATCTATCTATCTATCTATCTATCTATCTATCTATCTATCTATCTATCTATCTATCTATCTATCTATCTATCTATCTATCTATCTATCTATCTATCTATCTATCTATCTATCTATCTATCTATCTAATGTAATTCAATATACTTTTAAAATACATGTTTCCAAATATACTTTTGTACATTTTTTAGCAAACTGTATTAAAATCAACTGTTACAGTAGTTCACTTAAAATACAATGTATCATGTGACTTTTTAGAAAGTAAATTAAATTACTACATTTGTAAAATGTTTTCAAAATATATTTAGGTATTACATTACAATGTAAAACATTATATTTCAATGCCATGTAATTATAATTAGGAAAATATAAATATTAGTAAATTATAGGATACGGTGTTAAATAACACATTTAAACGTAAAATAAAAAAAATAAGTACATTTGTAACACACATTTTTGTTAAAATATATTAAAATATATTTTTATAACCAACAAAGTATACTAGAAGTGTGCTACTTACAAAATACAGGAATATAAGACAGAAGCATATTTGTACTCTGTAAATGTAAATAAAACAAACATATTTAACATCAATTCTTAAATACATTCCTAATATACCTGGTGTATAATAACAATAGTGATACAGTTGTAATATTTATTATTTAATGTATTATAATTTTACTGTAAGCATATTTAAAATATAGGGTTACATACATGAAGTAGATTAAATGTTTAAATGTTACTTAAGTATATTTAATTTTTTTTAGTAAAGTTAAGTACACTTAGCACAATTTAAGTAAGACTTTTGTACTATTTTTATACTGTAATTAAAGTATAATAAGTATAAAAAAAGTTGTTCCATTTTATCACTCTTTAAATATACTGATTAATAATAATGTGGCTACAAGAACACTTTAGTGAACTATAGCATAAAAATTCTTAAAGGATACTTTAATCTACTTTATTTTACCAGGGGAAAACAGCAGAAAACATGAGAAAAATGAGAAAATTACAAAATCTTATTCTGCCAGGTCTGAAGGACCACTGATGGAGACGAGTGACATTTGTGCGAGACATAGAGAGAGAGAGCGAGAGAGACACAGACTCAGAGAGAGAGACAGAAAGAGAGAGAGAAACAGAGAGAGACACACACACAGACTCAGAGAGAGAGTGACTCATAGAGAGAGAGACACAGACTCAGAGAGAGACACAGACTCAGAGAGAGAGAGAGACTCATAGAGAGAGAGACACAGACTCAGAGAGAGACACAGACTCAGAGAGAGAGAGAGACACATAGAGAGAGAGACACAGACTCAGAGAGAGACACAGACTCAGAGAGAGAGAGACTCATAGAGAGAGAGACACAGACTCAGAGAGAGAGACAGAGAGAGACACAGACTCAGAGAGAGAGAGAGAGACAGACTCAGAGAGAGAGACAGAGAGAGACACAGACTCAGAGAGAGAGACACACAGACTCAGAGAGAGAGACAGAGAGAGACACAGACTCAGAGAGAGAGACACACAGACTCAGAGAGAGAGACAGAGAGAGACACAGACTCAGAGAGAGACACAGACTCATAGAGAGAGACACAGACTCAGAGAGAGAGACAGACTCATAGAGAGAGAGACAGACTCAGAGAGAGAGAGAGAAAGACAGAGAGAGACAGAGAGAGACAGAGAGAGAGACAGAGAGAGAGAGACAGAGAGAGAGAGACATACATAGAAGCTGTTATTAATATTTTATTTTATTTTTTATTTTATTTTATTCAGTTATCCTTTTTTATTATTTATTTATGATTTACTTTTATATGTAAGATATGTTTATATATATACATATATATATATATATATATATCTTTTTTTTTTTTTTTTTTTTACCTTTTGTATATTAACTTCTTGTTTCACTGCTTTGGCAAAAGTTATTATTTGCAATTTATGCCAATAAATCTATTTTAAATTGAAAAATCGAAATTGAGAGACAGAGAGAGAGAGAGAGAGAGAGAGAGAGAGAGAGGTATAGAATAATAGTGAAGGATGTACAGAAAGCTGAGGCTTGGGTACCCTGGCTGGCTCAATGCGAGATTTGCACCGGGATGACCTTGGCTTGATGCATGCGTTCAGACAGCTATGTCACATAGGTACAATGATGGGTTAACGTCTGCAGATGTGTTTTGACACCGGGGTTACCTGCAGGGATAAAAGGGAGGATGGAAGGGAGCTGTGTAGAGGGCAGATCCCCCCCCCCCCCCATCTGTATGAACTGCACACAGGAGTGGAAGAGCTCGACTTCAGACTCAATCCAACATCTCTACTAAATCAGAACAGAACTGTCACACAGTGTGGAATCTAAATTATATCTAGAAAAAAATAATAAGAAAAATGGATTGGAGAATACAAATGAATATGTTCTGATGAGTTCTATCTGATGTGTTTTTTGGCTTATATATATATATACATATGTACATATATATATATATATATATATATATATATATATATATATATATATATATATATATATGTATATATATATGGTAACACTTTATTTTAAGGAACACAAATTAGGGGCTTATTAATGTCTTATTATTTGTTTAATAAGCCTTAATTAGACATTTGTAAATTATTTATTCCCTACTTATTACACAGGCTTTATTCTGTGTTATTAAGTGTTATTGGTGCTTAATTAGGGGGTATATGATTGATTAAATATTTATTCAGCTATTTTTAGTCTCTAATTAGTGATGAACAGAACCTCACTTTAGAATATGGTGCACATCTCGGCCTATTAGTGACTTATTAACCCCTTATTAACTTAAGTAAACTCCAGCACAGCCATAACCTTACATAGAACTCACATATAGATCAAACTGCGGCCAATTATTATACACTAATAACATGCAGAATTAGCTAACAGTTAATGCTTAATAATCTAATCTGCTTAACAGGGTGCTAACATAACTGTTTATTGAGCCATTATTAATCATTTCCACATAACAGACCCCTAATTAAGCACCAATAACTCTGACACACAGAATAAAGCCTAATAAGTAGTGAATAAATCATTTACAAATGTCTAATTAAGGCTTTATTTAAACAATAGAACACGGGCGGGAGTGTGTTATCACGAATAACATCACTTGATAACACACGGCCTCGAGTGTTCTATTGCTTTTATACAACAGTTAATTTTTTTTACAAAATTACATTTTACAAAAAGAAATTAAAAATGAATATGCTTTAATATGGACTGTGCCTTCCGCCAAAAAGTAGTTCCACCACAACTTAACTACATACAGTGTATGGTTCATACAGACTAACACCATGAAAGTTAGCATGGAATCAAAATTGGGAATAAGTGAAGATGGTAACGTTAGGAGCGTGAAATAACGCTAATACTCTCCTGTCCTGCTCTGTGGAGTCGTCTTCAGGTGAACGCTGCGCATTTTTTAAGCATTTCTGCTTGTTTTGCTGGGTGGTGTTGGTTTTAGCTAGCCGGCTGGACTGTGGTTAGGTTAGCGTAGCTTGCTTTAGTATTAGCTTAGCCTGGCTGGTTAAGTTATCGTTCTGGCTGTCAGACGGCAGTAACCGAGCGATTTTCTTTCCCTCTTTTCCACAAGACAGTCAGCGCTGCGGGCGAGCGTGCCGTGGTTGAGCGCTAGCCTGTGCTAAGCTAACGCTGCCGCTGATGCCGTTGATGATTCTAAGCTGTCCTGTGTGTATACGCCGTTACTCGGCAACGCGTGGGCGGAGTGATGCAGGTTTAGTGTGAGAAGGCTGTGATGTTATCACATATATCAGCACGGCTAGAACACTTCTCAACCAATCAGATTGTGAGGTCGGAACTAACTGTTGTATAATAATCAAATAAGACATTAATAAGACATTAATAATATATATAAAATAGAAAAAAAAACTTCAATTCAAAAAGCTTTAATTCAAGTGCCTTTATTTTGTGGGGGAAAAAAATCACATATTAAGAAATAAATATTTTAAATAAATGCCCCCCCCCCTTTGTGATAGTACTTTGTAGAACATCCTTTTGCCAACAAGACAGCTCTTAATCTTCTCTTATAAATCTTCACAAGACGGAAAAATACAGAAAGAAGGATCCTTGACCTTTCCTCTTTTTACAACCATCCATCCATCCATCCATCCATCCATCCATCTTCAATGTTTAAAGTGTTTTCGAGGACAGCCTAGAGTGTTCAACCTCACTCACCTCAAGGTAACACCTCAAAATTTTAAATTATACAACTTTTTGTCTTAATTTTCTCTTTTGTGTGTGGTGTTTTTTGTTTGTTATTTTTTTTTTATTATATTGTTTTGTGTCAATTAAATTTTTTAATAAACACATATAGACATATGTGTGTATGTATGTATATATATTTATATATATGTGTATATATATATTAGTTAAAGAGTTATTAGGTAAAAAAGGGTAGGCAAAATAAGCCAAAGCTTTAGCCTATACCTTTTCGGTTGTTTTAAGTGATTGTATGCAAGATAGAGGATGTGATTTTTTTTTTCTTTCTTTTTCTCTTTTCTTTATTATCTGCTCTTTATGTGTGTATATGTTTTGGCAAAAACCGAAATAAAAATCTCACTATCATTATCATAGTCGACTCTTTTCTGTGTAGTGGCCTACTGTAGCTACAGTATCTCATATATCATATGGTTTGCTTTGATTTAAACTACAGACTGTAGAGGATAATTTTCCTCTATTATCTCTATCTCTCTCTCTCTTTGATGTCTAGTTTGGAAAGCACAAGGCCAGTGTAAAGAAAAATGAAATATGCCCCATAAATTGAACACTAATTGCAGTGTGTTAGCAGTGTGCAGCATAAAACTCACATCATCAACGTATAAAGCAAAAATCAATAAAAGAAAAAAAAAAAAAAAACCTCGCCTATTGATTTCCTTAGCGGCGGCAATGCGCACTTTCTATGCAGTAACCTTCAGTGTTGAGAGGCCAAGAGATTATGATTTACAGTCTGTTTAGCTTAGCCGAGCGCTATCGGCGCTCCCTCCCCTCTGTTTCTCATTAGAAAGCGTGTCAGAGTGACAATGAGGCGGCGCTTTCTTATCTGCCGGCTGGAAATGCACATCCTTTCTCATTTGCATACGGAGCCGGAGTTTGATGAATGGCTGCCTTGTACCCTGATGGCCCCCGAAAAGTCGAGGGCACCAGCTGATGGAGCCTTATTATATTTATATTATATTTAAAGCAGAGCGTTACACGTCTGCAGGCCTCGCCAGTGCTGGAGATCCTTTCCCTCGTTCCTTTAACCCACAGGGCTCATTTAGAAACTGACCCATTTTCTACAGCCTCCCCTCAACCTCTTTCACAGTTATACCATCCCATCATTTCCTTTCCAAGCATTTCCAATCAGGCACCCCAGTGGGTCTACTGGACTGTTGCCTGCATGGTATCTTTAGTGGAGCTAAATGAAGTCAAATGAAACCGTGGTTCAGGGTAAACTTTACTATTTCTAAAAAGGTAATAAAACAGGCAAAATGATGGGCCACCCATAGCGCTTCCACGTACAGATTCATTGTTCGTCTCCACAAAGACAAAAGCAGGACTCTTTTTGCAGTACATTAACACTTACATTTCCATAAGGTATTTAGCAGACGCCCTTATCCAGAGTGACTTACAACAGTGCTTCGTTACTTGCTTCATAATATTCATAGCTAGTTTGTAGGGAAAATTAAGAGAGCACTTCAGTTTCTGAATCAGTTCTCAAATCTCTGATTTTGCTATTTATAGGTTTATGTTTGAGTAAAATGAACATTGTTGTTTTATTCTATAAACTACAGACAACATTTCTCCCAAATTAATTAAAAATATTGTCATTTAGAGCATTTATTTGCAGAAAATTAGAAATGGCTGAAATAACAAAAACAGATGCAGAGCTTTCAGACCTCAAATAATACAAAGAAAACAAATTCATATTCATAAAGTTTTAAGAGTTCAGAAATCAATATTTGGTGGAATAACCTGGTGGTTTTTAATCACAGTTTTCATGCTTCATCTTTGCATCTTGTTCTCCTCCACCAGTCTTACACACTGCTTTTGGATAACTTTATGCCTTTACTCCTGGTGCAAAAATTCAAGCAGTTCAGCTTGATTTGATGGCTTGCCAATTATGGATTATCCATCTTCCTTTTATACATCTTATATTCCAAAGGTTTTTAATTTGGTAAAATCAAAGAGACTTATGATTTTTAAGTGGTCTCTTATTTTTTTTCCAGAGTTGTATGTGTAGCTCAGTAAATATTGCCCAAATCAATCTATTTGCAAATTAGAAGGTTTTAAAAAGCATTTTGATCTGTAACTGACCTTGATATAAACAGAATGCTTTACGTTTAAGTTTACATATTGTTATTTTTTTTGTCTGTTTGTCTTCTAGTAACTTTTCTACAGAGATGAATAATTGGGCCCATGACTCAGGAAGCCAATTTGCAGAGTTACTTGCAGAGTTTTGGAGGTTGCTTTGAGGACGGGTTGGATGGCACTTATGCATGCTGCAGCTGTACGGTGGGGGCACTGTAAAGCATACCAGACAAGGCAAAACCAAAAACCCCATATTCCTCATACTTGCTCCCATGGCCTTGAGATTCTACCCACTCCCATTTGTAGTCCACGCTCACACACACACCCTTACTTTCTGTCCGGTGCTTATCTGGGACTTCTTGCTTCCATGAAAACTGATGCGCTGATGGCTCCTTGTAGTGCCTGGGCATCTGCGATCGTACCGTCTTCCCATTCGGACTGAGAGATGTCCCTGGACAGATACCTTTTGTAACCTACAAGAAGAGAATGCAGCTGCTTAATATTTATAACCCTTCCTACATGCCTGGAGTTACAATCAATTAGACTGGAGCAAGAACCTCTTCCATATCGTTAAAGGCAAAGAACATACTGTAACTGAATATTTCTAGTTCCGCCGAATGCGAAGGAAAGCCTAATCAAATCATTTGTCCTTGCCTATTAGACTGAATCCAATTAGAGGAACTATAATTAAAGTATACATTCATGCCCTCATGGCAAAGACTTAGCTTCAAGTTTACTTCAGGACTTCAGGACTTAACCAAGGCCATCCAGGTTAGAACTTATATTCCAATGTGAGTGTTGGAGTGTGTTTTATATACACCAAGATTTTGCGAATTGTAAAAATGTGCATATATCCGCCTGAGTGGAAAAGAAACATCCATATACCACAAAAATATTCTTAGCCTAATATTCCAAATACTCCCTATTCCACTCAACACTCCCTTATACTAATTCCCTATACTAATATCCCTTATACTTCCCTAAACTACGCAATCTTAGCAAACACTTTCATATATACAATATACAACCCTTTACTAGCATATACTCCTTATTTTACTATTACTTCCAATACAACCTTATATATATATATATATATATATATATATATATATATATATACTTTATTACCCTATGCTCCGTATACTCCCCACACCTGTCCAATTTTCCTGGGTAAACCATATAATACTCTGTATACTGCTGTATACTACTCTATAAAACCCTATACCCCTTATATTATCATATACCCCTCTATACTTTCTATACTACCTATACTACTCTATAATACACTACACCCCTTATATTACCTTATACTTGCTGTACTCCTGTATAATCCTACACCATACTCCCCTATACTTTCTATACTACCTATACTACTCTATAATACCCTATACCCCTTTTATCATATGCTTCCTCTACTCCTGTACTATACTCCTCTATACTTTCTATATTCCCTCTACTATCCTTTAATATCCTTTACCCCTTGTATTACCATACACTCCCTGTACTGTACTATACTACACTATACTCCTATATATGTTCCTTATACTACTTTATATACCCTATATTTGTGTACTCCTGTGCTATACTACACTGTACTCCTCTATACTTTCTATACCCCTATACTACTCTATAATACTTTATATGCATATATTACCTTATACCTCCTGTACTCATATACTGTACTACACTATACTCCTCTATACTTTCTATATCCCCTATACTACTCTATAATAACCTATACCCTTTATATTATTCTACTTTCTATGTACTCCTGTACTATATTCCTCTATACTTTCTATATCACCTATACTACTCTATAATACCCTATACCCTTTATATTACCCTATACTTTATGTACTCCTGTACAGTACTATAATACATTATACTCCTCTGTACGTTCTATAGTACATACTACTCTATTCTACTGTATAATACCTTATATGTATATTACCCTATACTTTATGTACTCCTGTACTATACTACACTATACTCCTCTATATTTTATATACCCCTTTTATTATCCTATGCTTCCTCTACTCCTGTACTATACTCCTCTATACTTTCTTACTTACTTTCCTCTATTCTCTATACTCTATATTACTCTATAATACCCCTTATATTAGCCTATACTCCTCTATACTTTCTATACTATACCCCTCTATATTTTCTATATACACTATACAACTCTACCCTATATATTATACATTAGCCTATATATTCTGTACTTCTTTACTATATTACACTTTACTTCTCTATACTTTCTATACTAGTCTATACTACTCTATAATTCTCTATAGCCTTTATATTACCCTATACTTCCTCTACTCCCCTATAAAATCCTACCCTATAAAGACAATTCTACCTTATACTCCATAAATTCAGTGGAAGAAACCCAACTTATTTCACTTTTTTTCCTGATAAAACTCTGTTTTTATGTCTTTTGCTAAATGTTGGTGAAATATCAAGACCTGTATATGGAAAACCTATTCTTGTGCCATCCCTCAGACACCTCAGGGACACTGTTTTAAATGCATGTCACAGAAACTTTGTGAATGTGGGCGAGCAGCTTAGCAATTAGCAGTGATTTCCAGCCAGAAAACTCCATGTTTATCTCAAGCTTCACCCTACAATTAGCCCCTAACAAATGTCCGACAAGGTTTTATGCCCCCCAGTCTTGGCAGGACGGAGACGTAGCTTTTAGCTAAGCGGAGGTGACAGAAGAGGTCATGTCCGCACTCAATCATCACCCTCTGGACACTAGATCATGTTGGCAGACAACACGCCATTCGTCAGAGCCAAAAAAACATGATGTTTTCATAATAACTCGACCGCGGTTAAACAGGGCAATTTGTCCCCGTGACCGTGGATCAAGTGTATTTTAACCTTTATTAAAACCTGAGAGAAAGCAATTTCTCCATGTCTACAGTGTTCACCCCAAAGCACAGGACGAAACAACTACAGATTAATACCTGCGATTAAAAACAACAAAACAATTTTCTTAAAAAAAAGGAACAAAAAAGCTGCTCAGATTTAAACTGTCAAACTAAAACAAGGTTTGTTTTCTCTTCTCTTACTTCGGCCTCTGATCACTTCTATTTCATTTTTTTTATGTTTATTGTACATTTATTTCATCTTCTATTTTCTTTTCTTCTTTTATCCTCTCTTTTGTTTTTTTTTTCTTGTCTTATCTCTGATCTTAGTTTTCTTATACTTTTTTTATATCCTTAAATTTTCTGCTTATTTAAAGGCTTCTTCCCAGACATCTACCCTTTCACAGGATCCTGCCCATTCACAGGCTTCTGTCCACTCAAAGGCTTCTATCCACTCAAAGGCTTCTGCCCAATCACAGGCTTCTGCCTATTCACAGGCTTCTACCCAATCACAGGCTTCTGCACATTCACAGGCTTCTGCCCATTCACAGGCTTCTGCCTAAACACAGGCTTCTACACAATCACAGGCTTCTGCCCAGGCACAAAGAAATATATATAAGCACAGGCTTTTGCCCGTTCACAGGCTTCTGCCTGGACACAGATAAATATATATATAAGCACAGGCTTCGGCCCGTTCACAGGCTTCTGCCTATTCACAGGCTTGTGCCCATTCACAGGCTTCTGCCCAGGCACAAAGAAATATATATAAGCACAGGCTTCTGCCCATTCTGCCCACAGGCTTCTGCCCAGGCACAATGAAATATATATAAGCACAGGCTTCTGCCCATTCACAGGCTTCTGCCTGGACACAGATAAATATACATAAGTACAGTCTTCTGCCCAGTCACAGGCTTCTGCCCATTCACAGGCTTCTGCCCAGGCACAAAGAAATATATGTAAGCACAGGCTTCTGCTTATTTTCGTCCTTCTTTCCACTCACAGGCTTTTGTCCACTTACATGCTTCTTTCTAGGCACAGGCTTCTGCCCAATCACAGGCTTTTACCCATTTACAGGCTTTTACCCATTCACAGGCTTCTGCCCAGGCACAATGAAATATATATAAGCACAGGCTTCTGCCCATTCACAGGCTTCTGCCCAGGCACAATGAAATATATATATAAGCACAGGCTTCTGCCCATTCACAGGCTTCTGCCCAGGCACAATGAAATATATATATAAGCACATGCTTCTGCCCATTCACAAGCTTCTGCCCAGGCACAATGAAATATATATAAGCACAGGCTGCCCAATCACAGGCTTCTACTTATTCACAGGCTCCTGTCCAAACACAGCTTTCCGCGAGTTCAGGCTTCTACCCTCTGTCTTCTCTCCTCTTCTCTGCATTTATTTCTCCTTTAGCAGATTCTCCTACTGTCATGTCAACTAGAAATCTCTCCTTCACTTTAACACTCAAATCAAATTTAGTCCAGTAAAAAAATTATTATCCAAAGCACAGACCAGTCATACACAATGCATCCACATACCTTCACAAAGACTGTATATATCCCTTAAAATATACAGTTGCCTCAGGCATAAACTACAGACTGTAACTAACTCACGTTTCACAGTGTTTTTCTTCCACAGTCCACTACAAGAGAAGTCAAATAAAACAAAATAGGTCCATCCTGCTTTACTTCATCTGGAAATCTGTCCGGTCACTTTTCTCCTGACCAAAAATATCTCAAGTTGCTCCAATTCGAGTTGTATTTCCAGACATTTAATAGGATCTTTGTCTGATCATTCGTCCCCAAGGACGCAATTGTGGACTGACCCAGAGGACGTGGTTGGTGCCACTTGTGGGTTTGGAGTGGACATACCCGCCCACAGCTGAAATTACTGTCTGGCTGAAGACATGGAGCTGAAGAGAGATGAGCGAGGAGGACTATCCAGGTCTTAACGGTTCTGATATATGACAGCAGGAGGACAGCTGAAGTAGTGCAGTAAACTTGGAAAGATAGTGAAACGAACTCTAAAGGACTTCATATAGTATAAACTGACTCTCCTTGAGTAAATAAACTTCTTATGCCTTATGTCAGAATGCAATGCTATTCAGCAAGATGGTAAAGGTTACCAGGGATGTTAGATGTATTGGAATGGAGTTGTAGAGGCTCCTAATGGTGTTCTGTGATAATCTGAGCATTCTGAATGATTGCCATTGTCCTGCTGGTATAGCACACTAGACTGTGCATTCAGAAAAGGTTGCAGGACCAATTTAAGGATTACAGGCTTCTACCCAACAGGCTTCTGCCCCATTACAGGCTTCTGTCTAATCGCAGGATTCTGCCCAATCACAGGTTTCTGCTTCTGCCCAATCACAGGTTTCTGCTTCTGCCAAATCACAGGTTTCTGCTTTTGCCTAATCACAGGCTTCTGCACAATCACAGACGTCTACCCAAACACAGGCTCTACCCAAACACAAGCCTCTACCCAATCACAGGCTCTACCCAAACACAAGCTTCTACCCGATCACAGGCTTCTACCCAATCACAGGCTCTACTCAAACACAGGCTTCTACCCAATCACAGGCTTCTACCCAATCACAGGCTCTACCCAAACACAAGCCTCTACCCAATCACAGGCTTCTACCCAATCACAGGCTCTACCCAATCACAGGCTCTACCCAATCACAGGCTCTACCCAAACACAAGCTTCTACCCAATCACAGGCTTCTACCCAATCACAGGCTCTACCCAAACACAGGCTTCTAACCAATCACAGGTTTCTGCACAATCACAGGCTTCTACCCAATCACAGGCTCTACCCAAACACAAGCTTCTACCCGATCACAGGCTTCTACCCAATCAAAGGCATCTACCCCATCACAGCCTTCTGCCCAAACACAGGTTTTTACCCAATCACAGGCTACTGCCTCTACCCAATCACAGGCTACGGCTTATGCCCAATCACAGGCTACGGCTTCTGCCCATTCACAGGCTTCTGTCCACTTACAAGCTTCTGCCCATTCACAGGTTTTCCGCTTCTGTCCAATTACAAGCTTCTGATCCGGCCCAATCACAGGTTTCTGCTTTTGCCCAATCATAGGGCAATTTAAGAGGTCTTGTGAATCTCATGCCCTTACCTACATATAATTCTTTGCAAAAGTGTTCAATCCTTTTAAAAAACAAATTACACTGATGTTTTGTGCTTTGTCTTATTCATTCATTATAAACAATATTAGCTTTCAGGAAGAAAACATTCTGTAACAAGAAAATAAAATAAATAGAAAATAACCTCTTTTTTATCAAAACTTTGCAGCCAATATTACAGCGCCCTTCTATTCAGTTCGCTGTGCCACTCTCCTTTTGTTAAGATGACAGCACAGAGTCTTCTGTAACAATGCAGAATGAAGTGAAGGAACACATATAAAGGGATTTAAAAGCAATCCTCCAGACAAAATCTCTCCAGATCCGTTAAAGTCCTCCCTCCTCTTCTTCAGCTCAGCCTATTGCCTGTTTTTCAGCAGGGTTTAAGTCGGGGGACCGGGATGCCCACTGCAGGAGCTTGGAGTGTGGGGTCTGGGTGCCTTAAAGCTTTGAGAAACATGAGGCACAGCTTCAAACAGCAACTTCTCTCTTTTAATAAAAAAAGAAATTCTATTTCAGAGACTTTCATGCATTTTTCAACAAGACAATGCAAAACCGCATGCTGCATACATTACA
The DNA here is from genome assembly GCF_023375975.1 of Astyanax mexicanus. NCBI lineage: Eukaryota > Metazoa > Chordata > Actinopteri > Characiformes > Acestrorhamphidae > Astyanax > Astyanax mexicanus. The sequence goes on along the minus strand of NC_064411.1, from coordinate 53,105,832 downwards.
AATGCATGACTGTGGAGTAGAGAAGAGTATCAGCAGTCCTTATATGTACCCAAAAGCGCCTTATATACAGTATACATAGACGTCAAAAGTAAAATTTGACAAAATATTTGATTGCAAAAATGGTTAGACTAGAGTGTTTATGAGTTAAAGGAAGCATAAGAATGTTGATGATTTTAGTTCATTACATGGTTTATTAATTATTACTTTGATAAAATACATGGAGAAACAGCATCAGGCGGATTTATTTTTCTTGATAATCAATAATCACACCTCTAGGATACATGTAGATACTAAAAACCTGACACTCAGAGCAGCCTATGCCTTTCAGTATTTTAATCAGGACACACAAAGAAAACACATATATGTACAAAAATGTAAACTTTTTAGTCTAAATAAATAAAAATATTTATTTAATAAATACTTAAAGTAAAAATGTGCAAGTAAAATAAAAACTATATAAAGTAGTGCGCACACCATACCTAGCTTTAGTTTGAGTAAAGCAGGTAGTTTCGCACTTTTTCTGTGGACACTTTTGAGTCTTTATTTACTGATATTATTTGGTTTGAAACATCATATAAATATGTTTGAAGCACTAAAGGTAAATAATATTGGTCGGGGAGGGAGATTTTTCACTTTTTTAGGTGATTTTCTCAATGGGTTCTCTTGTAGGTTTAGCTTTTTACTGCACTGGGATGTCGTCACTATTTTTAGAAAGAGTAAGTTCCGCCCTTTCTAACCATATATGGATTATGTTTATGTGTGAAGAGATTCCTGAGTAATTAAGCTGAGAACACAAGGTGAGATTTTGGATTGAAATCCATCTGTAGGGTTTTAAGGGTTAAACAAACCCAACACTAATGTCTACTGTCTACTTAACAAATAATCTCCCTCCAAAGGTGAAACACACACACACACACACACACATGCTTAAACATACCAACACCTACACAAATACAGTACATATCAAAGCAACACTTCATATTAGTTATATATTTATTAATTTTCTCCTCCATATCAATTATTTATTATTATTATTATTTTATTTTATTGTTTACCCTCTTTCCCATTAATTACTAAATTATTTTCTAACAGTATTTAGGGTTTCTTTTCCAAGCTATGTGCATTTGCTTTTTTATTTTTTTGTTTTTCCATTTCTTTACTCTTATTCTTTTGTTCTTTTGTTCTTATCTTCCTTTTTTTGTCTTGAGTTTCATGTTTGCATATGTCCCTGTCCTTCCTCAATGAGCAGATAATAAAAAGTCTTAAGCAGTCCTTCGAATGGGGGATTTTTGCACATTGCACCAGTAAGAGCAGAGTGTGAAGGTTCAATTAGCAGGGTAAGAGCACAGTTCTGCTCTAAATATTGCAATGCACACAACATTATGGGAGACATACCAGAGTTCAAAAGAGGACAAATTGTTGGTGCACGTCTTGCTGGAGCATCTGTGACCAAGACAGCAAGTCTTTGTGATGTATCAAGAGCCACAGTATCCAGGGTAATGTCAGCATACCACCAAGAAGAACCAACCACATCCAACAGGATTAACTGTGGATTATATCCAAAAACATAAAACCACGGCTGCTCAAATCTTGACAGAACTTAATTTGCACTCAAATCTCCTGTTTCCACCAGAACTGTCCGTCACCACAATAAATTATTGTGGTCTAAAACCAGGTGTTTCAGTTTCATTGTACAACCCCTGTACATTCCTTTCTTGTTTTTTTTTTCAAGTCAAATCACTCTCAGCATAAATTCCAGGACAATATACTGCATGTAATTGTGTTTCTTTGCGTGGTGCACCGGGCCTTCATGTTTGCCAAATGGAGAACGTGGCCCGAGGGATAGATCTCACCCCACACTGACGTGCCATGTGTTGGTGTCTGTCCAGCTCTGACAGGCTTTGACGAGGACGCCTGTGGTTCTGAAGCTTTAATGATACACTTTTTGTGTCACTTCACTGGCAGGACCCCTGACGATGAGTAATGACTGGCGCTTTAATTACTGATCTTCACTTTCTTCACTTTAAAATATGTAGAAAATCTGAGAAAATCATATTTAAAGTAGGGCTGTCAATGTTAAAGGGTTTATGCATGCAATTAAACTGGAATCAGTAACGTGTTATTATTATTATTATTTTTTTTATAGCCACCCAGTTTGACGCAGATTTTGAGTTCAGGTTCGGTCCCAATCAGACAAACTCTGAAGCAGTTTGCTTGTGGTGAAACCGTGATCTTGTCTCGATTCAACCCAGATATCAAATATACTTATTTTCTAATAAAACTAAACTGCTGATAAGACGCAGTTTAATCTGATATATTAGCCAGATAATATACTGCTATGCTGTCTCTGCTGCTCCATGCTGTTTACACACTAAGAGTGCAGTATGTGCAGCGTTCACTGCTCACATCTGTGCTGCACGACCCCTTAAAAACACTAAATCAACTGCTGGTGTGATGATCTAAGGAAAAATTGCATACGACAGTAAGTCGATCACCTCTAGTAGTGATACGAAGGACACCAACACCTATATATTCTATATATATATATATATTCTGGATATTCTGTAACCACATGTTTTGTCTTTCATGGAAGGAATTCAATGCACTTATTTTTCATTTCACCTTTTTATGTTTTTTTTGTCATTTTATTTTTTCTAATTTGATTTATTCTATGTATTTTACCTGTAATTTCATTTCTATTATTTACTTTCTTTGTAATGTTAACGTTAATTTTAGCTACTTTATTTTGGTAGTTCTATATTTCTTTAATTGTGTTTGTAATATTGTAATATTCTAATTATTTAACTCTTTATTTTATTGCTTTTACATTTTAGCCTGTCCACTTATCTTTATATTGTTTGCTTGTTTTTATAATGCTCTTACCATTTCATTTTATTGTTTAACATGCTGCAGCGCACAAATCCAGCTTTTAACTCAACAGTAAACAGTAAAAATAGTAAAATATCATCACTGTTCCCTTAAAGCAGCACTAGGTAGGATTTCCTTGATTTTTGGTCTTTATAAAGAAGTAAAATTACAGCTTGAAACTCACTGCAGCGCTGCATTGAGGTGTAATAGGAGGAATAGCGGTGCTCTCGTGTCTGTGCCGGGGCTCCTCTGAGCTCAAACCATACTCTGTAAGTTTTCCGAGGCGGCCACGCCCAACGCTCGCGAGAACTGCGACCTGCTTTCCGACCTTTAGTTCTAACAGTTCTACAAGGACTACTGGTTCATTCTTTACAAACTAACATACAGACGCTCTGGCAGAAGCTGGAAAAAGACTGAACATTTGTCTGTGAAAGACAGAAAACGAGAAAGAGAAACTAATCCACCTGAAACCTTTATTACACTCTACAACTGTAGGGGGAGCCCACGAGCACAAAACCTCTATCCTACCTAAATGGAGCTTTAAATGAGCTGCTGGTGTAAACATGCACTGTTAAGATACGAACGCGCCAAAGTCAGAGCTCACCCGGCTCTTAATGGAAATGACAAGTGATGCACTGATTTGTTTATTTCAGGTTACGCCCAAAATTAACCACACCCATGATTAATTAACACAATTAGTACATGCCTTTTGCACATTTTGAGCTGTGCAAGGCATTTTTTTCCAGCCTCACGATACCAAAAACACACAGACACGCCTTAAATCCAGATGCACGATATGCAACTGAATAGATTTTGCTAAAATATAGCTCTTAGTGCTAATTGAGAAGCTAAGATAGCAGCTTCAGCAACGTAGAAGCGTAAATACTGTATTTCATCATTATCATTACGTTCTAACAATCAGCTTCTTGGTGCGTAATACTGTTTAACTTCTTGTACAAAGGTTAGCAATAAAAGTACCCCAAATATTGTAGCTGGTTTAAGTGTGAAACATGCTTTTCTGGACACTCTGTACTGAAGAAGCTGCAAAATCGTCCATAGAGACATATCCTCAGACACAATGCAAAGCTAGGCCTGCCAGATCCAAGCCACAAAAGCAATACACAGCGAGTGTGTGTGTGTGTATATATGTGTGTGTATGTGTGTTTTAGGATCACGGTGAACTCATTTAACTCCCCCATCACTCAGCCCTTCATCCACAGAGATACTACAGCCCTAGAGGGGGAGGTTTGGAGGAGATACCCTAAAATAAATTACTCTGAAAGAAGAGGAGGTGTTCAGAAATAACTGGACCAACAGTGAAATTGAAATGGTGGAGGGTTTGAAGTTATTCCAACTGATAAAGCGACGTGTCAAACCGGTGAAGCAGTGGAAACAGGAGGAAACACTGACAGTAATTGCTGGAAAAGTTTTACAAAATTTAACAATCATTACATCTGGTCTGGACCAAAAAAGGAAGGTCTTAGATCATCTAAACGAAGATTCATTTCATTTTTAATGTAAAAAGATATTTTTTCTAGATGGTTTGGACCTTCAGACCAATTACAGAAAGTAGAGAAAGGCTTTAATCAACAGATTACAGTGCTGGTGATTCTGTATCTACTGTAACTGTAGATTAATTACAGAGCAGTATGGGTACAACAGATTACGGTGCTGGTGATTCTGTATCTACTGTAACTGTAGATTAATTACAGAGCAGTACGGGTACAACAGTTTACAGTGCTGGTGATTCTGTATCTACTGTAACTGTAGATTAATTACAGAGCAGTACGGGTACAACAGTTTACAGTGCTGGTGATTCTGTATCTACTGAAACTGTAGATTAATTACAGAGCAGTACGGGTACAACAGATTACAGTGCTGGTGATTCTGTATCTACTGTAACTGTAGATTAATTACAGAGCAGTACGGGTACAACAGATTACAGTGCTGGTGATTCTGTATCTACTGTAACTGTAGATTAATTACAGAGCAGTACGGGTACAACAGATTACGGTGCTGGTGATTCTGTATCTACTGTAACTGTAGATTAATTACAGAGCAGTATGGGTACAACAGATTACAGTGCTGGTGATTCTGTATCTACTGTAACTATAGATTAATTTTAGAGCAGTATGGGTACAACAGATTACGGTGCTGGTGATTCTGTATCTACTGTAACTGTAGATTAATTACAGAGCAGTACGGGTACAACAGATTACGGTGCTGGTGATTCTGTATCTACTGTAACTGTAGATTAATTACAGAGCAGTATGGGTACAACAGATTACGGTGCTGGTGATTCTGTATCTACTGTAACTGTAGATTAATTACAGAGCAGTACGGGTACAACAGATTACGGCGCTGGTGATTCTGTATCTACTGTAACTGTAGATTAATTACAGAGCAGTACGGGTACAACAGATTACAGTGCTGGTGACTCTGTATCTACTGTAACTGTAGATTAATTACAGAGCAGTACGGGTACAACAGATTACAGTGCTGGTGATTCTGTTTCTACTGTAACTGTAGATTAATTACAGAGCAGTACGGGTACAACAGATTACAGTGCTGGTGATTCTGTATCTACTGTAACTGTACATTATTACAGAGCAATATTGGTACAACAGATTACAGTGCTGTGATTCTGTATCTACTGTAACTGTAGATTAATTACAGAGCAGTACGAGTACAACAGATTACAGCGCCTTGTGTACCCTGCTTGCTGCTGTCTTGGCGGTGGAAAATACAGTTGCTCCACTGACTGATTAAAACCATGACAACAGTCAATATTTAGACGCCCAACCCTATCTTAGCCAAGCAGGAGCGCCGTGTGCTTTTACAACAATAAACAGAATAAAGAATAAAGAATAAAATAACATTGACTGGTAATTGGTATTAGTAAAAAAAAAATGCTGCAATAGGAGCAATTAATTAACAAGACACAAATAGATAGATGTGATGATAAACTGTAATACTATTGCTTTTACCACTGCATTACTTCTTTTCAGACACTTTTCCTAGTGTTTACCTCTGTCAGTTTACGTCCTAAAGGAAAAATGATGGTCTCAGACCATCTTCCGAGGTGTACCTTGCTTGCTGCAGAAATGTTGGACACAAAGCACACCAGTTTATTGAATTTCTCATGGCCGACCTGCTCATATTCCAAACATGTCTCGGCTGAATCTTGAACCTTGAGCACGTTTCCATGCTATGACACTGTAATGGATTTCAAGGGAATTGGCGAGAAGAACACAGCAGACCTGGAAACGGTGGAAATAAATGAAACCTGGGAGGAAGGGCTTTTCAGCCTCTCAAATGGATTCTTATGCTCACTCTCCCTCTCCCTCACTCTTTGTCTAGGTTTTTGCCCACAGTGGGATAAAATAAATAAATAAATAGCATGCAGGCAGGCAGGTGTGGTAGAATAACTGATTACACCACCGAACAACAAGCCCTACAGCCTGTTGGAGCCCAATCTTTAAAACCAAATATAAAAAAAATGGGAAAGTAAACTTGAATAAGACAGAATGCAATCATTGGGAAATCTCACAGACTCATATTTGACTCATAATACAACATAAAAGATTCTAAACGTGAACGTCTTACACCCCGTCAACAGTCTACTTTCACACCTTGTGTCATTAAAATAGTGTCAGAGTATATCTACACTGGTAGGCGTGGTGGTCTGGAAGTGAGGTGTGTTGAGGTCAATTTTTGACCTGTTTCTATCTTGGCTGCGGGAAATACAGGTGCGCCACTGGTCGATTAAAGCGCTGACAAAAGTCAACAGTCATCGCGATGTGCGCATGTACAATAGTCACATCGCAGGTCGTGTAATGTCACTTAAGGCAATTAAATCAATCAAACACGTCTTATGTTGCAATGTTTTGATTTTTGACACAAGAAATAGATACACAGCGCTGTCTCTGTGTCTGTGTGAGTGACAGGCTGCTGCTGCCTGAGAAGCACGAGGGGAAGTGGTAAGAGTAAATACAAGGTAACCACACGCATGGCCTCCATCCACATGGTTGGGCACATGCTTGTAAATGTGGGCACGTGTGGAAAGCTGTGCACCTCAGTCCAGCACAGTTTTGTGACACAGATATTTTCAGTTACAGCGGAATTCACGTTTTTAATCAGCTCTTGATTGTTCCGGACGCTAAAGGCTGGTGACATCATGAGCCCTACATTGTTTAATATTGCGATATACTGTATATCATCAAAAAAAGAACATAAACACAAAGCTGGAGAAACTTTTTTATGCCACTGATTATGAAAGAAGCACTGAATAAGCATGTCTCACTATACTTTTGTCCGAAACTTTGTTTGTCAGTGATTGTGGTTCATGTGCTAGTGCGGCTGAAGTTATGGGTTGTGTAACTGTTTAATGTTTTTTCTTCCACTCTGTATACATATCCAGTATAATGAGGGGTTCTGGTAGCCTAATAACCCTGCGCTAGTTGCCTGGCTGTCCGTCACACGGCTAATTTAGCCAATTGTTACTTTCCTCCATCTTTCTGCCGCTTCTAAACTCTGCTGAAGTTACAAAACTGGTACAATCATGGCCAATCTGAACCGTTAAGACTTGCTCCACACTTCCAGCGAACGCTAAACATCCACTGAAGTGATAAAAACGGGGAATGAAACTTTTAAAACGGGACCTCGGTCAAACAGCGCTCTCAGAACGAGCCACCGGGGGTTACCGAGCTCGGCGGCGGCGGGCGGCGCTGCTGAATTAGCCCGGGCTGATGGAGTCTCCAGCGCTGTGAAGCTTCATTAATGTAGTGCAAGTTCCTCATCTTGTATTACTGCTGCAGTGCTGCAATTCTCTCTGGTGCTCTGCTGTGAATGACTCTCTATCATTAGAGGCGAGGCTGCGAGGCGGCCGGGCTTTCGCTGGGTATTAGCTGTCAGTCCTGCAGGTCTTTATTATCCTCCTGTGAAGCTGCTTCTCGCTTTATTCGGGAGGCAGCGAGGAGACCACTGTCACCGATAAATTGAACATCCAGCTCCTTTGAAAGTTCTGTAACCAGGTTTTTGAGTGGCTAAGCCCCCGAAACGAGACTAAAACCCAGAAAAACAAGTTCAAATCCTAGGTCATGCTGTTTCTCCATCTTCATCATAAAGAGCTCTTCAAAGAGAGCTGCCACTATAATCAGGACATCGCTGGTTCGAATCCCAGTCATGCAGCTAGCCATCAGCTGCCAGAGCCCTGAGAAAGCCCAATTGGCTTTGCTCTCTTTCTGGGTGGGTACAGTAGATGACGCTCTTTCCCCTCATCACTCCAAAGGGTGATGTTGTTCAGCACAAGGCTGCGTCTGTGAGCTGATGTATAGGAACCGAGCCGAACTGCGCTTTCCTCAGAGTGTGCTGTGATTGTTGGGTTTTGTTTTGCTGTTAACCTCAACAGTATGGATTCTCTAATCGTACTTTATCAAATAAAACGAGAAAAAAGCAGAGAAAAGCAGGTTTATTCGGTTCGATTACCCTTGGCCGGCCGTCAGCTTTGAACTCCTTGCCAAACGTTGAACAGACAATGATTTTATGCATAAAAAGGAAACATCACTCTTGATTATACGCAAGGACATAAAGTCAGATGTCTGAGTTATTAAATACCTAAAAAGTTATTAGTTTAGAAACTAGTCTTCTTCTCCCCAGGATGTGATTCTGCTTTTTAATGTGATTCAATCCTCTCTCCTATTTTCCTCTAAATATTGATAAAACTGATAATTAACAATATACAAAACCCCAACATGATGCTACTCTGTAATGCTGCATCAGTTTAGCAGCAGTTAAAAAAGAGGCGGAGCCTGACTTCACATGTATCGGAGGAGGCATGTGCTAGTCTTTACCCTCCTGATGTTGTAGCACCACCAGTGATGGGGGATATACAGTACAGCTGAGTAGTAGCTAAATGGGCAGGAGAATCAAAGACAATTAGAAATAAATCTTTAAAAAATAGTCTTTGAGGGGCAATGATGGGCAAAGGATCTCCAAATTCAAATATTAAATATGCAAGAAAATGATTAAATGTTTCAAAAAGAAAGACAGCAAGGTATTTGCCACCCGAGGACCCAAAGATCACCAGCATCCAATACTCTTCCATAAATTTTAGATGCAGGTCTTTGGCAGATTGATAAAGCCCTGTTAATCTCCAAAATCTAGTAGAAAACTTTCTAATCTAGAAGAAGTAGAGACAGTTACCAATATGTTTTGCACTATAAGATGCATTATGTAACACTAGTAAGGAACAGGGGTGTGGACATGTTTTCCTTCTAATTCAGTAGGTAAAGCTAAATTAAGCTAAGTAAACAAAACTGCAATCCATAGAAAAAACGAATGCTGGATGTTAATCTACACAGATTTCTCTTATGAAAACTGTTTATTTGGGTGATTAAAACACTTCCGTTTATTTACAGTAAGCTTAGATTTCCAGATTGTGACTAAGGCTGGGTGCAGCATTAGCATAAGCATTAGCAGCTAACTGCTAGCGCTACACTGAGAAACCCTGAGTGTTCCGATAAGCCAGGGTAATATTAGCTAGTGGTTTTTCCCATGTATCTTGTTTTAATACAGTAAACACACACACTACAGTCTATTATATACTCACTTTTGAATGGTGAAAGAGCTAGCATTTAGCACAGTTAGCGGCTAATGCTAATGTTGCTCCAGCAGTGATAGCAGGGAGTTAGCACCAGACCGATAATACAGGCCGATAATACTCACCTCTGTACAGCATAAGAGCTAACTAGTGCTTAGCGTAGTGAACAGCTAATGCTAATTATGCGTTTTCTTTCTTTTCATGACTATTTCCATTGTAGATTCTCACTGAAGGCATCAAAACTATGAATGAACACATGTGGAGTTTTATGTACTTAATAAAAAATGACCTGCCCTCCACAGTCACTGGACCTGAACCCATCCAGATTTGAGGTTTGGGGTGAGCTGGAGCATAGAGTGAATAAGACAAAGGAGCAACAAGTGCTAATAAACACCTCTGGGAACTCCTTCCTTCCTTCAAGACTGCTGAAAAACTTTTCATTTCAGGTGGCCACCTCTTGAAGCTCATTGAGAGAATGATGCCAAGAGTGTGCAAAGCAGTAATCAGAGCAAAGGGTGGCTATTTTGAAGAAACTAGAATAGAAAACATGTTTTTAGTTGTTTAACCTTTTTTTATTAAGTAAATAAAACTCCACATGTGTTCATTCATAGTTTTGATGCTTCAGTGAGAATCTACAATGTATATAGTCATGAAAATAAAGAAAATGCATTGAAAAAGAGAAGGTGTGTCGAAATGTTTGGCCTGTACTGTAAGGGGCACCGGATTATAAGGTGCACTGTCGATTTTTGGGGAAATGAAAGTATTAAAAAAACAAAAAAAGCTGGATAAACTCTTTTTTTAAAATACCAAACCAGGACATGAGCAGAACTGCAAACCGTTTTACTGTAGGATGTACGGTTCCTGAATTAGAGCTGAAAGAGTGAGTTATCTGCTTGTGTTTCGTTGCAGGGTTACCTGAGGACACTCCTCACCCCCTACAGCGCTTACCCCACACTCTTATCTTTAAAATGCCTCCAAACTTAAGAAAATCCATAAATCCAGTCGCCAGTAATCCTCATTTATATCCAACCAGTGCTTGAAATAATCTGAGGCAGAAAAAAAATAATATAAAATTTAATGCTTTATTAAACGCGTACTATTGGACGCTCCACGACTTCCGCCATATCTGCTGACACGATGATATTTAAATTAACCCTCTTAGCCAATCGGGTGCTGAGTTCTGCAAGCTGAAATGGGGGGTGGGGCTTGTTACTCCAGACTCAGAGAGAACAAGTGATTTTCCTGAGGGCGGGGGAGCACTTTAAAAGAAACACCGCACAATTCTCTATCTATCTATCTATCTATCTATCTATCTATCTATCTATCTATCTATCTATCTATCTATCTATCTATCTATCTATCTATCTATCTATCTGTATCTGTATCAGGACTAGCACATACAAAAACAGCTTCTCTACTGCAAAATAAAGTATAAAATTGGTAGTTTTTATTCTTTTATAAAGTTTTCAGTCCTTTGGAGAAAGAAAAGACCATTACAGGTTCAGATCACAATAATATCTAACCAGTGAAAGGGAGCAGTTTTTAATTTTATATGATGAATGTAAACACTTTATAGCAAAATGTAGTGTTGCCAAAACAATTCATCCATATAAATATTTCATTTTATGGATCTGTAAATAAAAAATCTAAACAGAAAGTCTGAAAAGCGCCAAAACTGAATAATTAAAGTGTCTTAAATGAATTGTATAAAGACTTCTATGTAATATTAATTCATAGAATTGCCTCTGAATTATTTAATAATAGAGTGAAAGGCCTTCAAATGTGAGTATGTAATTTCAGGCGGAAATTGGTAAAAATAGGCTTGGAGCTTAAGAGGTTAACGTCAATATGATTTTATCTTTTAAAGCTATTTGTTGGCTTTCCATTGCCCTACGCAACAAACACACACACACACACACACACCAGCACACAAACACACACACACACACAGCAGTGTAACACTAGCCCACGGCTCTTCTGTAGCGCATCAGTATTAAAGGCCGGTTTGTTCTCCAGCCCACGGTTCAGTCTGGTGTGTTTTCTCTGCGCCCATTCAGAGCGGATTTACCGCCATTCATAAATTTTAACGGCGGGTTTGGGAGAGGAACAGAGGCAGAATTGAAAAGAAGCCTCACAAATCTTGTGTCAAGGCACGTTTAACCCAGACTGCAGCGCTCTGGCTGTGATTCGTAACATGGGAGGTGTCTGGGTGAAATGGAGACGCGGTGAGTTATTGAGCTGATCTTCAGGCTCTGAGACCGCAGAGCCATCTCTAACCATCACACACCGAGCGCATTTCAATCAGCATAACAACAGCCGGCTGTTGGGTTCGGGTTCGGGGTCAAGGGTGCGCTGAGGCGACCAGGTGTCAGAAAAAGTTCGTCTTTTAAAGGAGAAATCTGGTGTGAAATGAACTTGGGTTGTAGTGAAACATGATAACAAGTACAAATTTTTGTCGAATAACCCATCTCCTCTAAGGGCGTTTTCACACCAGCACTATTTGTTCCGGTTAAAACGAACTCTGGTCCGTTTGTAACTTTAGTGCGGTTCGATTGAGCAGGTGTGAAAACAGTAATCGCACTCGGGTGCGATCAAAAGAACCGGACCGAGACCAGCTAGAGGAGGTGATCTCGGTCCGGTACCAAACGAACTCAGGAGCGGTTCGCTTGTGGTGAGAACGTGATCCAGTTTCGATCCGACCCAGCTATTAAATATAGTCCATTTATTTGAGCTAAACGGCTGATAAGACGCAGTCTAAACTGATATATTAGCCAGATAACGCTAATTACCACAGCTAAGAACAAACGCTGCATTCACAGCTCACGGCCATGTAACTCTGTTTACTATGTTTACATCTGCGCTGCACATAGAAACGCTGTGTTTAAAAGTGCAGCGCTTCAGCGTTCAGTGTAAAAACACATATTTGCGCTGGAACACAGAATCTTCTCGCTATATTTACTTTTTTTGTATATGTATATTTACTTCCACGCCAGACCACGCTCTGACCAATCACAGGACACAGCCTGCTCGCGTGTTTATTGGTGCGCATTTTGGTGCGTTTACATTTAAGCCTGTGTGAAACCAGACTAAACAGAGGGAGAAAACGCTCCGAGTAAACGAACTCATCAACTGATTCGGACCAGAGAAACGAACTACAGGTGTGAAAACGCCCTTAGTCCCAGCATTCTAAAACAGAGCTTTTAGCCGATGCTCCCAACAAGCTTACAATGCTAGTCAATACAATATTTAAATATCCTTGCTGGCTGATGTTTTGCTCACTTTTGCATTTTGTCAGTTCGCTGCGGAGTCTACAACCCCCACATGTTCCTCAGGTAGTGCAGCTCATCCAGCATGGCACACACTAAGAAAATGAGTACAGATTTGTACTTAAAAGAGTATAAAGCTTGTCGCTGGGGCTGTACCTTATATTGAGGTACAAAAAAGTACCTTTCAGTGAAAGTCCTTTTTTGTACCCATGGTTTTTGTGCCAGTAAAGATTATAAAGATTATAAACATTATCATCAACTAAATATGGCTCAAAAACTTGATGATCCAAAATTGTCTGGCTTTCAAATAAAAATTGTGCAATTAAAATATATATTGTTGTGATACAGAATACTGAATGTACCCTTTGGCTGCAGGTTAAATGGTACAAATTTGTACTTATTGCTGTTAGAAATCACTTTGTACTTCAGAGGGAACAAATCAGACCCTGTAAAGACCAATATTGTACCTTTGAGGGTACAATTATAAAGAGTAAAAAAAAATACTCGTTTCGTACCTCTGTTTTTTTAGAGTACACATCAATGTGAGCTGTGGCAGGAAGGTTTGTTGTATCTGTCAACACAGTGCCCAGAGCATGGAGCAGATACCAGGAGACACCAGGCGACATGGAGGGGGCTGTAGAAACCAAACCATTCCACCCCCCCTCCCCCCCAATTATCATTGTATAATTCGCACCCTGTTTAAAACTGATGCTCTCAAACACTTTATTAAGAGGCAAGAAATTCAAGTAATCAACTCTTGATGAGTTCAGCACAGCTGTTAACTGAAAGCCTGAATTCCAGGTGACTCTACCTCACAAAGCTGACTGAGAAAATCTAAAATCTAAAACAGATTCTGGTTTGTTTAACACATTTTTTGTTGTTTGTTTTTGTAATTTAGAAGTCAATTCAGCTACAAATCATCATTTAAACATTTAATACCCCCAAAACCTTTAAGAATATGTGGCATTAATCAATCCAGTCTGGTATACTGATTGCTCTGGGCCTTTTCAATGATGTTTTGGGTTAAAATACACCCAAATAACACACTGTTGCTGGAGAGTCCTGCCCTCTTTGAGATTTGGTTGGCGTAGCCTACTTCAGAACTAGGCCAAGGCACATATAAGCCAAACTCTCCCGCTTACCCGCCATCCTCGAAATAGCACAGCCGGTTTCCAGTACCGGTGTAAGTAGGAGGAGCCTGAGCCTTTACAGTCTGGAGAAATGAATATCCAGCGTGGAATCCCAGTGAGGTTAATTAAGACAGGGAGCGTTAATGATCCAATTACATCATTTAATTCATCACAGCTCATCGCCGAGATCCTGAAGGTAACGATCCTGAGGGAATTATACTGCAAGTTATTGCAGACCCTGTGACGATCCATAAATCTCAATCAATGCCTTATAACTAACCATTAGCACTTCATAAGGAGATCTGACGCGGCAATATAAACAGAATGAAGTGACTCTGGCTTAGGGAACTGCACACAGTTATAATTAATGGGATGGAGCTTTTCTCTTTTACTACGTTTATCGTTAAAAGCATGAAAGTTTCAGAGACATTTTGCTGTATATTTTGTTTGTATGAAGCCCTATCTGGATGGGATCAGTTTTTTATCCTCTGTGATTTTATTCCTGTCCGGAACGACCATGTACGTGGTTTTCTCAGACGTCTGAGAAAATTACAGGATTAATTATCTACTGTTTTTCACTGAACTCCGTGGTCCTCCAGTAATTTTAGTCCCGTCCAGACGGACATCTCTGAATTTTGTCTCCTCGCTTTTAATAAAATAGCTATTTGTCCACTGACACGCACCGTAATTACTGTACACTTTGGGTACACGTTTCCACGGAGATCCATGTAAAACACAACAGCGAGTGGAAATGGAGGAGCTACTGAACGCGATGTCACGTGACCGAGAAAGCCTTAAAAAAAAAAACCCTCACTGGTCCTCCTGTTTTTTTAAATTGCAGTACGGACGCAATTGGCAATCATCAGGACAGATCCAGGAAAGAAAGAGCATGAGTTCCCTCCTTTGTAAGGGATAAGTTCATCAGAGTTTCCAGCCTCAGAAAGCGCAAGTTAACAGTTGCCCAGATAAGAAACCTCTGGAGTATAATCAAGAGGAAGATGGATGATCACAAGCCATCAAACCACCAAACTGAACTGCTTGAATTTTTGCACCAGGCGTAAAGCAGCATAAAGTTATCCAAAAGCAGCGTGTAAGACTGGTGGAGGAGAACATGATGCCAAGATGCATGAAAACTGTGATTAAAAACCAGGGTTATTCCACCAAATATTGATTTCTGAACTCTTAAAACTTTATGAATATGAACTTGTTTTCTTTGCATTATTTGAGGTCTGTCTGAAAGCTCTGCATCTTTTTTGTTATTTCAGCCATTTTTCATTTTCTGCAAATAAATGCTCTAAATGACAATATTTTTATTTGGAATTTAGGAGAAATGTTGTCTGTAGTTTATAGAATAAAACAACAATGTTCATTTTACTCAAATATAAACCTATAAATAGCAAAATCAGAGAAACTGATTCAGAAACTGAAGTGAGCTCTTAATTTTTTCCAGAGTTTTATAAATGTGTGTGTGTGTGTGTGTGTGTACATGTGTATACTCCAGTCACCACAAGGTGGAGCAAATCGCCTCCAAACTTTGCTCTCACTTCCCTCCGAGCCCAGTGAAGCTGTAAAACAAAGTTGTGCATTTTTCTCAAGCCTCACCGCCTCTCCACCACCTCTGGGGCTTTCTGCACTTTAAACCAAACCGATCAGTTCAGCTCAGCTCCACACACTGCTGCTGCTGCTGCTGCTGCTGCTGCTCTGGCTCCTGATGAAACTTCAGCTGCTGCTGCTCTGTCTGTGTCTGGGATGGAACGATGAATGGAATTGATGGATATACACCTTGCTGTTTTATCTTCTGTTGATCTGCCTGTTGCATTGGGCATGCAACTCTAAAGCCTGGTCTGCAGTTTCTCTCAGCGGATTGCTTTTTGCTCCTTTTCTCCTTCAGTCACCCCTGCTCCTAACTTTTCACAAGATTATAATGGATTCAAACTCTTCCTCACGGATTGTACTTCACTTTCTGGACCTGTCTCACTACTTTTAACCACTACAAGTTTCTTTTCTTTTTTTTCTGCATTTAAAGTTAGACTTGTGGTGATTGCATTGAGCATTGAACTGCAATTAGGGGTCCAAGCACGCCTAAGAGCAGTGAGAACAGTTGCATGCAAGTCTTGCAAGGTGCAAGACATGCAAGGTGTATTGCAACACTTACAGGAGATTTTGGTGATTTAGTGCTTTTTTTGTCACTCCGGGATTGAAATTCCTCAAACACAGTTGTGCATAGAAGAGATTTTCTGGCATTTTGTTTTACCAGATGCATGGATGCAATCAATTAAAGCTCACTTTAGTTGCATTTGAATTCTAGAGAAAGAGTAGCAGTTGTGCACACTGTTGCATGAGACTGTTCACAGAGCCACATTGGTGCTTCAGCACTTTCTGAGTTGTTTTAAATCAGAATTGCATTTAGTGGTCCAAGCTTTAAGCAGTGATGCAACTCTATTGGGTTATTCACATTGTTACGTGCAACTCTTTGAGTGCAACTCTTTGGGTGCAACTCTCTGGGTGCATTACTTTATTGCAACACTTTTGATGCAACTTCGCTTTTATTGCCTCTCTAGGCCCCAACTTTCTTGAGCACGCATTTCTATTGACTGTTGTAGATGCATGCTTTGCTTTTTCACCATCAGTACAAGTACATTCCGTTCAGTTGCATTTAAACACTAAAAAGACTAGCTTTTCTCTGTGCATAAATTGCAGTTGCAGCTCCTTTATTAGGTGTCCAATCACTGTTAATGCTGTGTTGCAGATTGCAACCTCTGGAATGTAATGCAACTTTGGTGTTTCTGCACTTTCTGGCTTGATTGATGATGATCTGCAATTTAGGGCACTGAGCCAACTCTATCGCGTTGTTCACATTTATGTTGCATGCAACTTTAGTGTAAATCACTGCTTTTTGTATTTAATTGCACTTAAAAGAATTGCTTTTCTTTGCTGTTACTAAACTACAGTACGGAGTCCAAGCACAGAGCAGTGTTAGCAAAGTTGCAATGCTTTAAAGTTTTTTTTACGTGGTTGCATGCAACTTTTTAGCTACCTTCTGCACTTTCCGGGATGTTTACAGCTGAATTGCAATTAGAGCGTCCAAGTACAGTGCAGTCGGTGCAGTGCTGCAGCTTTATCGAGTTAGTTACATTGTTGTAAGCAACTTACGAGGATCACATTAGTGCTTCTGGACGTTCTGGACTCTTTGACACTGAACTGCAATCAGGGGGTCCAAGCACAGTGCAGTCAGTGCAGTGCTGCAGCTTTATCGAGTTAGTTAGATTGGTGGGAGCAGCTAATTTGATGGTTTGCATGCTTTAAACAGTCATTTTCTGAGCTGCTTGGAGCTGAATTGCGATTAGGGGGTCTATGCACAGAACAGTGTTGCAATCCCTACTGAGTTACTTACAGTGCTGCATGCTATCTTTGGATAGTGGATGATTTGACTTTTTGGATGCATTGCAATGCTTCAGACAGTTACTTTCTGGGCAGTTTGAAGCTAAATAGCAAGCACAGAACAGCAATGCAGCCTCATATTGAGTTATTTACATATCTGCACGCTATCTTTGGACTCTTTAGACTCTTTGGACTTTTTGGATGGATTGCAATGCTTCAGAAAGTCAATTTCTAGGGTTTTTTGAGCTAAACAGCAATTAAGGGGTCCAAGCAAAGAACGGCATTGCAGTTCTACTGAGTTCCTTACATTGCTGCATGCATGCATCTTCGGACACTTTGGACTTTTTGGATGCATTGCAATGCTTCAAACAGTTACTTTCTGGGCTGTTTGAAGCTGAATGGCAATTAAGGGGTCCAAGCACCTAACAGTGTTGCAGTTCTGCTGAGTTACTTGCATGCTCAATGGATGGACTGACTATTTGGATGCATTGCAATGCTTCAGACAGCCACTTTTATTCTGAGCTGTTTGGAGCTGAATAGCAAGCACAGAACAGCATTGCAGCCCTATATTGAGTTATTTACATTGCTGCATGCTACTTTACTGCATGATTTTTTAGATTTTTTGGACTTTTTGGATGGATTGCAATGCTTCAGACAGTCACTTTTATTCTGGGCTGTTTGGAGCTGAATAGCAATTAAAGGGGTCCAAGCACAGTCCTATATTTGGACTCTTTGGACTTTTGGATGGATTGCAATGCTTTAGACAGTCACTTTCTAGGCTTTTTTGAGCTAAATGGCAATTAAAGGGTCCATACGCAGAACAGCGTTGCATCCCTACTGAGTTCCTTACATTGCCGCATGCTCTTTGGATGGATTGCAATGCTTCAGACAGATACTTTTTTCTCTGGACTGTTTGGACTATGCTGAACTATGCTTACTATTTTTGGACTTTTTGAATGCATTGCAATGCTTCAGACACTCTGTCGTTTAATTTCACTAGGATTCTACCCTCTCGTGCATTTTCGTGCATTCTCATAGACTGAAAAAAACAAACATATTTTTTGAATGCATGCATTTGCGGCACCAAATGCTGCAAGACTAGCTTTTCTCTCTCTCTTCTTCCCAAAAACTTAAAACAAAAAAAATCCACACTGTAAGCAATGCTGCTACCTTTTCTCTTCTTTTTTTCTTTTCTTTTCTGTTCTTTATCCCTCGTGCTGCACTTTTCCCCCCTCAGTCAGCACTAATGAACCCCTCCAGATGTGAGCGCTCGCGCTGCTAGCTCTACCCCCACTCTCTCTCTCTCTCTCTCTTTTTCTCTCTCCATGCTCGTGTCCTCCGCGGAGGCGCGCTCGGACTCGGGCTCCCCGCGCGCGCTCAGCCCCACCGGCCACGCGCTGGTGGCCGCGTGCCTCGGACTGATCGGCGCGCTCGGGGTGCTGAATAACCTGCTGGTGCTCGTGCTGTTCAGCCGCTACAAGGCGCTGCGCTCGCCCATCAACCTGCTGCTGCTCAACATCTCCGTCAGCGACCTGCTCGTGTGCTCGCTCGCGACGCCGTTCAGCTTCGCCGCCAGCACGCGCGGACGCTGGCTGATCGGGGAGGGCGGCTGCGTGTGGTACGGATTCGCCAACACGCTGCTGGGTGAGTACGGTGCGGTAGAGCGCGCGCAGGCAAGCGCGCACGCTCTGATTGCATGCACTGGGGCTTTAATTGGTTTAATTGCATTAGTTATATATAACTCTGCTACAGTGTTGAATGAACTAATGCATTTAATGCAACAGAAAAATACCTCGCTGATTAGTGTTCAAATAGTGTGCATCAATGCATAGTGTTGCATTAATACTTGCGATGTTGCACTGACACGTTTATAGATAAAATGGTGGTGCAGTAACTCCCAAATGAATGCATCACCGAATGCATGTGACTATAGGGTAAAGGGTAGAGTATTAGTACTGCATTAAAGGCAACAACAAAAAAAGTATTTTTAATTAGCGTTCAATTAGTTTGCATCAATGCATAGTGTTGCAGAAACACTTGCGAAGTTGCACTGACACATTTATAGATAACATTGTGTTGCAGTAACTCTCACACAACCAACTTTCAAAGTTGAAATGTGGTTAAAATATGGTTGAAATAAAATTTAAGTCAACAGTTTTAAAAAAATGGTTGGATGGATGAATGACAAAGTGTTTTTATTCCATTTGCATTAATTGCTTTTTAATTTGGCACCAATTCTTTACTACACCTGGGGGATTTTCATGTTTTATTAGTTTTACTGCTGTGTTTCTAAGATCAAATGTTGAATCAAATTGCTAGTGGTGGGTAACATTCTTTATGCTCAGCTTTACTACAGTGATGCAATTGTCATAAACATGGTAGTATTAGTATTGCAATACTGCATTTAAGGCAACAACCAAAAAAAAATCCTTGTTAATTAGTGTTCAAATATTTTGCATCAATGCATAGTGTTGCAAAAATACTTGCAATGTTGCATTGCCCCATTTATAGATGAAACTGTGTATGCATTACATTATTAATAGGTTGTACAGTGTTATCTATTGTGTTGCAATAATGCACACACTTGCAATGTTGCAGTGAATTATGGCATTAACACGAGGGAGGTATCAGTATTGCAACAAAAATACTTTGTTAATTTGTGTTCAAATAGTTTGCATCAATGCATAGTGTTGCAAAAACACTTGCAATGTTGCATTGCCACATTCATAGATGAAATTGTGTTGCAGTAAATCTCAAATGAATGCATCATTGAATGCATGTGCCTAATGTCACATATTGAAGCCGTATGAAAGTAAATGTGTATGTATTTTGTTATTTATATGTTGAATAGTGTTATATTTTGTGTTGCATTATAGCGTTAACATGAAGGTAGTATTAGTGTTGCAATACTGCATTAACGGCAACAGCAACAAAAAGTCCTCTTTAATTAGGGTTCAAATAGTTTGCATCAATGCATAGTGTTGCAAAAACTTTTATGATGTTGCTTTGACACATTTATAGACAAAACTGTATTGCAGGAAACTCATTTCACAAAGTAAATAAGTATGTATTACGTTATTAATATGTTGTACAGTGCTATATTGCATTATGGCATTAACATGAGCATAGTGTTAATATTGAAATACTGCATTAAAGGACACAAAAATACCTTAATTAATTAGTTAATTAGTTTTCAGATAGATTGCAACAATGCATAGTGTTGCATTAATACTTGTAATGTTGCACTGACACATTCATAGATAAAACTGTGCTGCAGTAACTCTCAAACAAATGCATCACTGATGCATTAATGCTCAAAATCATGCAAGGACTAATGTCACATATTGAACCCATATGAAAATAAATGTGCAGGTATTACGTTATTTATATGTTGTATAGTGTTGTCTTTTGTACTGCATTAATGCATGCACTTACATTGACACACTTGATGTGATAAATGTGTGTTGCAGTAAGTCTTAAATTAACACATTACTGTTTCATTAATGCATATATGAGTAATGCAGTAATGCACCGAGTGACACTGACCTCATATGATAAATGTGTATTGCATCAAAGCATAGTGTTGCAATAACACATGAATTAACATTTGCAATGCAATGTTATGGTAACTGTTACAATGTTATGTTACCATGAGGTTTGTATTAGTATCGCAATAATGTATCACAGTTGCATTTAATGCAACTGCAGATATATGCATTAATGCAACAGAAAAATATCTCATTAATTAGGGTTTAAACAGTTCAAATAATGCTGCACTTGTTAATATGTATTGCATCAATGCACATGGTTGCAATAACACTTGCAATGTTGCATTGAGCTCAATTGAAAAGAACAAGTAGTCCAGGACTAGGCTTAATCCCTAGTTTAATAGTGATGTATCAGTAGTGCTAAATGAACACATATGGGGCTGGGTTTTTATAGGGATTAATCTTATTTCTATTTTTTTTTCTTGAAAGTGGAGAAACTCAATTCAGATTGCTGTGTAGTCCAGAACTAGTTTTGAGGCTAGACTTAATCCCTGCCTAGGTCTGTGTTTCTAGACAGACACTAGACTTAATCTCTGTCCAGGAAACGTACAAATAGTGTTGAATCCATACTGTTATTTTAACTCATATAGGGCTGGGTTTCTTGGACAGGGATTAAGATTAGTGTTGCTTTAGTCCAGGACTAGGCTTAGTCCCCGTTTGGTAAACTGACCCATTGGGCTGTGTTTCTATATAGGGATATTAAGCCTAGTCCTGGACTAAACTGATCTCAATTAAAAAGAACAAGTAGTTCGAGACTAATCTGATGCTTAATCCCTGTCCAGGAAATTCACCCGTTCTGTATCCATAGAGTAATGTATATTAACACATTTCTGATAGAGTTTCTGGACAGGGATTAAACCTAGTCCTGGACTATGCAAATCTTACATGAGAGGAAAAAAGCAATTTTACAAATAAAATAAATTTTACAAATAAAAAAAGGGATTAGGATTAGAGTTACTGTAGTCCAGGACTAGCCTTAATCCCTGTCTGGGAAACTGACCCATATGGATTGGTTTATACATAGGGATTAAACCTAGTCCTGGACTAAACAGATCTTAATTGAAAGGAAACAAATAGTGCAGAACTAATCTTAATTCATGATTAGGAAACCTACCAAGAGTTTTGTTTCAATAGAGCTACGTATATTAACACATTTACAGTCGAGTTTCTGGACAGGGATTAAACCTAGTCCTGGACTCTACAAATCTGATTTAAGAGGAAAAAGCAGTCCAGCACTAGGAATAATCAGTGTATTTACAAATACAGTATAAAGCTAATTTCTCAGACAGGGATTAAGATTAGTGCTACTGTAGTCCAGGACTAGGCTTAATCCCTGTCCAGTAAACCCACCAATAGTGGTCAATCCATATAGTTTTTTAACTTATACTGGGCTGGGCTTTCTGGACTATTTTAAACACATAGTATGTATATTAACATATTTACAAAAGAGTTTCTGGACAGAGATTAAACCTAGTCCTGGACTTTACAAATCTGATTTAAGACCAAAAAGCAGTCCAGCACTAGGCTTAATCTCAGAAAATATGAAAATTTACAAATAATGTTGCACACATACAGTATGGATCTGGTTTCTTAAACAGGGATTAGGATTAGTGTTACTGTAGTCCAGGACTAGCCTTAATCCCTGTCCAGGAAACCCATCAATAGTGGTCAATCCATACTGTTTTTTTTTACTCCTACTGGGCTGGGTTTCCTGGACTATTTTAAACACATAGTATGCATATTATCATATTTACGTTAGAGTTCCCAGACAGGGATTAAATTTAGTCCTGGACTATGCAAATCTTATGTGAGAGGGAAAAAGCAGTCCAGCACTAGGATTAATCACAGAAGATCAGAAATATTACAAATAAAAAAGGGATTAGGATTAGAGTTACTATAGGCCATTGGTTTCTAGATAGGGATGAAACCTAGTCCTGGACTAAAATATCTCAATTGAAAAGAACAAGCAGTCCAGGACTAGGCTTAAACCCCTGCGGGTTTCCTGGACTATTTTTTTTATTTTATTGGGCAATCTCCATTCAAGATGCTGTGTAATCCAAGACTAGTCTTAATCTGACTAGTCTGAACCATAGGGCTGGATTAAACCGATCTCAATTAAAAGGAAACAAATAGTCCAGAACTAATCTTAATCCATGATTAGGAAACTCACCAATAGAGCTATGTATATTAACACATTTATGGTAGAGTTTCCAGACAGGGATTAACCCTAATCCTGGACTATACAAATATTTCATAAGAGGAAAAAGCAGTCCAGCACTAGGAATAATCACAGATAATCAGAAAATACACAAATAATGTTGCACACATACAGTATGGAGCTGGTTTCTTAAACAGGGATTAGGATTAGTGTTACTGTAGTCCAGGACTAGGCTTAATCCCTGTCCAGGCAACCAACCAATAGAGGTTTTTTGTTTTTTTTTAACTTGTACTGGGATGGGTTTTCTGGACTATTTTAAACACATAGTATTTATATTACCATATTCACGGTAGAGTTCCCAGACAGGGATTAAACCTAATCCTGGACTATACAAATCTGATTTAAGAGGAAAAAGCAGTCAAGACTAGGATTATAACAAAAAATCAGAAATTTTACAAAACATTGTTGCATACATAAAGTATTGAGCTAGCTTCTCAAAGAGGGATTAGGATTAGTGTTACTGTAGTCCAGGACTAAGCTTAATCCCTGTCCAGGAAACCCAACCAATAGCGTTCAATCCATATTGGGTTTTTTTTAACTCGTACTGGGCTGGGTTTCCTGGACTATTTTAAACACATAGTATGCATATTACCATATTTACGGTAGAGTTCCCAGACAGGGATTAAACCTAGTCCTGGACTATGCACATTTTACTTAAGAGGTAAAGGCAGTCCAGTACTAGGTTTAATCACAGAAAATCAGAAAATATACAAATAATGTGCACAGATACAGCATGGAGCTGGTTTCTTAGAAAGGGATTAAGATTAGTGCTACTGTAGTCCAGGACTAGGCTTAATCCCTGTCCAGGAAATCCACCGATAGTGGGCAATCCATTTTTTTTTTTTTTTTTTTTTTTTAACTCTGTGCTGGGTTTTCTGGATTATTTTAAACACATAGTATGCATATTACCATATTCATGGTAGAGTTCCCATACGGGGATTAAACCTAGTCCTGGACTATGCAAATCTTACTTAAGAGGTAAAGGCAGTCCAGTACTAGGATTAATCACAGAAAATATACGAATAATGTTGCACACATACAGTATGGAGACATGGATTCTGTCAAACAGGGATTAAGATTAGTGCTACTGTAGTCCAGGACTAGGCTTAATCCCTGTCCAGGAAAGCCACAAATAGTGTTCAATCCATATATATATATATATATATATATATATATATAAACTCGTACTGGGCTGGGTTTTCTGGACTATTTTAAACCCATAGTACGTATATTATTATACTTACGGTAGATTAGGATCAGAATAACTGTAGTCCAGGACTAGTCTTAATCCACATCCAGCAAACTGACCCAAACGAGGCCTGTTATTGACGCTTCAGCACGTATTGCGTGTGCTTATTTCTGGCGTGTATAATATCAGCGCATGGCTGTAATTGTCATCATGCCGTTATGCTGGAGTAACGCGGAGTGACGGCGCTTCTCGTCATCCTGTGATGTTTTAATCCAGGGATTTGGTCTTAAAAATAGACGGCAGGCAAAAATAAGACACTGGCGAGAGCTTAACGCAAGATAATGTGTTAAATTAGCGTGAAGACCTGTGCACACGTACTGAGATGAAAAACCCCATGCTGTTTTAACCAGCTTGTGCATGAATGAGAGGAATATGGCTGTTAATTGGGTTTTGCTGTATAATTGCTGAATTATTTTTTTAATAAGCACTGGAGCCGCAGCTGGAATGGAGCTGCATATACCGGGGCTTGCAAAAGTATTCATACCCCTTACTGCCACACACTTAATTAAAATAATTTATTTTATTTAGGTCATAGACCAACACAGCAAGTAGCACGTAACTGCGTAAAAGTGGAATGAAAGTGATTCATAGATTTCAAATCAAATGAGCTCAAATAAAATTAATAAAAAAGTGTGATGTGCAAAAGTATTCAGTCCCCCTATATCTATATATATATCTATATATATTTGTCTATAGCTGAATGCAATGTACAGGTGCATCTAAAAATAAAAATGAATATCATTAAAAAAAAGTAAAAAACTTACAGTAGGGGTTTAATTATCACATCAGGGTGCTATTTTTTTTGCTGTTTTTAGCAAAACTAAAATTCACACTGTTCTCATTTCCCATTATATATCTACTAGAGACAGATTATATCTGTCCAGTATCATTTATTTTACTGTAACCATGGATATATGGAGATATTATTATGTTTGGAGTGCATTATTATTTGTATTATGACTGGATTCTGGATCATTGACTTCTGTTACAAATCTGATAAAATTCTTGTATTTTTTAATATCTCAGTTAGGGGTGTGCCATATCATATCATATCCAATAATAAAATGTATTTTTTTTATTTTGTTGCAGTAGTGTATTCTAGAAATATAGATTTTTTTTAATTCAGAGTTTTATCATATCGCCAAGAGTATCATTACTACGAAAATACCATGAAATATCGTGATATTATTTTAGGGCCATATCGCCCACCCCTAACTTACAGCACTTCATGCTTCCCTCTGCTGACTTTACCTTTTATGGAGATGCGGATTTCATTTTCCAGCAGAATTTGGCACACTGCCCACAGTACTGCCAAAAGTACCAATTGGTCTTATATAATATTCAAATTTTCTGATTAGACACTGATTTTGGGGTTTTCATTGGCTGTAAGCCAAAATAATCATCAACAATACAAGAAATAAACACTTAAAATAGATCACTCTGTGTGTTTAGTACATCTATATAATATATATGAGTTTCACATTTTCAACTGATTTACAGCAATAAAGTAACTTTTCAGTGATTTTGTAATTTTTGAAATTTGAGATGTAGCTGTATTCATTAGAAGGAGTGTCCACAAACATTTGGACATATACTGTATGGTGTAGCAGAAGCTTAAACTTAAAGTGGAAACTGTCAGCAGCAGCAGCACTGGTAGCATTTTATGAACACTTGTCCCATTTCAGAGAACTTAATTCTATTGGACAGCCGACAGCTCAGTTGTTTCTGGGCTGATGTGGGTGATCATTAGAAGCTCAAATACAGGACAGGTAAAAATGCCCCTCATACTGTTCTCAGCACCTAAAGCAAGGGTTCTAAAGGGTTCTGAAGGGCTAAACAGTGGAACATTTACAGCAGGGGTGTCCAAACTTTTTTTGTTGGGGGCCAGAAGGAGAAATATATTTGAAGTCACGGGCCACAGACTCTGTAATAAAACAAATAATGAAATATACCACTTTAAATAATACATTTTCCTGATTACTTTCATTTACACACCATTTTACTTGACTCACTATCTTTATTTTTGACAGTGTTGTGTAAACTAAGATTTTTCAAATTGATGTTTAATTTCATGATGTCTCTTAATATTAAACTCCTTAATTACGGAAACTTTTAGACTCTTTGGCCTGTTTTTTCTGTGCTCGAAATGCGCACTCTCTCTGCTTTTAGACTCTTTGGCCCGTTTTTCTGCACTAGAAATGCGCACCCTCTCCGCTTTTAGACTCTTTGGCCCATTTTTCTGCGCTAGAAATGCGCACACTCTCCGTTTTTAAACTCTTTAGCCCCGTTTTTCTGCGCTCGAAATGCGCACTCTCTCTGCTTTTAGACTGTTTGGCCCGTTTTTCTGCGCTCGAAATGCGCACTCTCTCTGCTTTTAGACTCTTTGGCCCGTTTTTCTGCGCTAGAAATGCGCACTCTCTCCGCTTTTAGACTCTTTGGCCCGTTTTTCTGCACTAGAAATGCGCACCCTCTCCGCTTTTAGACTCTTTGGCCCGTTTTTCTGCGCTCGAAATGCGCACTCTCTCTGCTTTTAGACTGTTTGGCCCGTTTTTCTGCGCTAGAAATGCGCACCCTCTCCGCTTTTAGATTCTTTGGCCCGTTTCTGACACCTAGCGTTCAAACTTTGAATCTCACATTATAAAAACCTGCTTAACAGCGGACCAACTTTCATTCTATTTCTAAAATACCTCGCTGGCCGCTTTGGACACCCCTGATTTACAGAGTCATGCCATCAACTTAAGGTCTCATTTCATCGTTTTTTTCCATTTTCATTTTTTTTTTTTAAATGTCTAGTTGTGGTCTCTATTATGAATGAATGCCATCAGTGCTCCAGTGTTTCTGCATAACTCTGCTTTAGTTCACTGAATTAGTGTTCTCTGAAGAAAGACAGGATTTTGGCTCTTGCTCATGAATATTCATATATGCAAACATATCACCTCTGATTGGCTAACAGCACTGCAGCAGAGAACCTGCCTTCCCCCCCACAGTCAGTTTTACAGCTCTAAAACTCAAAGGATAAAATGTTTTTAGAGATACAGCCTTAGTTGTAAAGATATAGCACTGAGTGCTAGATAAAATTAACCTTTAAACTTCACTTAATTCTCTTATTGATAATGATTCTTTGTGCTGAACTAATGCTACTAAACTCTTACCTCAGATTTGGTGATTGAAATGATTTTGGGCAGTTTCACCACGTCAAAGTCCCAGAGTTTGCTCTATATCATAAAATCCGATGCAAACATCACCCACTTTGACCGGTGTTCTGTCGAGTTGTGCTGCCTTGTCAAACCATGCTTCCCTAGTGTTTATTGAAGGTCTTGGTAAAACGCGGAATCCACCGGAGATCCGATTTAAACCTACAGTAACTTACACAAGGTAGCTAACGTTAACTAGCTTGTGTAAAAATAGCTGTAAGCTCTTTTAGCACTAGTGCTGAAAAAATGAATCTGTACCCAGTACTGATTCTTTGTGGATTGATTGTGCAAATCCATTTTGTCTATTTTGTCTATAACTGGCTAGCGTTAGCTAGCAAGCTGTACCAGTATGCTTCTTTGGCAGTGGTGTTCTATGCAGCACCTCTAGCAGTATGGTGGTATGTGAAAAATGCATACCAGTTTTAATTTCCCCTTCTTAACTTCCCCTCTTTGGTCCGAACAAATTTTGGCAGTTTGGTTTAGTGCTGCACGATATATCGTTTAACCATCATCATTGCGATGTGCGCATGCACAATAGTCACACATCGCAGGACAAGAAATGTCACTTAAGGCAATTAAATCAAACACGCCATGTTTCAATGCTTAGATTCTTGACACAAGAAGTACTGTAGATACACAGCGCTGTCTCTGTGTCTGTTTGAGTAACAGACTGCTGCTGCCTGAGAAGCGTGAGGGCGAGGGAGCTAGGAGTAAACACGAGGTAACTACATGGCCTCCTTCATCCACATGGTTGGGCACATGCTTGTAAATGTGGACACATGTCAAAAGCTGTGCATTTCAGTCCAGCACAGTTTTGCGTTGTAGATATTTCCAGTTACAGCTGAATTCACACTTTTAATCCCAGAAAAACTACGCTCTTCTTATTTACCTTTTAAAAAGCCATTTAAATGTCTGATTAAAGGGATGATTACTGTTGTTTTGCTGTTTTCTTCGGGTTTTGAGTTGAGCTCGGCGCTGACTCAGCTCTTGATTGGTCCGGATGCGATACAGAGCGCGTGTGGGGGTGGGGCTGGTGATGTCATGGGCCTTGCATTGTTTAATATCGTGATATAAATAGTTGAAAAAAGATCATTTGCAATGTAAAATGTTCCCAATATTGTGCAGTCCTAGTTTTATGCCTGCTATTTTAGTCCAGACTAAACGGGGTAGGTGTGAAATCACAGTTACTGTAATCCAGAGCAGCAGCAGAAGTTCACATAAACACAGCTGTCTGATGCAAAACACCACCTAATTTTCTTCAGATTCAGCAGGAAGTTGCACTCCAGTAATAAACACCTTTCGTTAGCATTAAATGCAACACTAGATAGATAGACAGATATTACAAAAAAGAATAAGATAGAATGATACGGATAAAAATATAATAAAAAAAGTATAAAAGTAGAGTTTTTGTTTAGTGTGTGTGTGTGTGTGTAATGGAGGTGTGTTTACAGCAGCACGGTGGCTTAGTGGTTAGCATGTTCGCCTCCCAGCACTGGGGTCTTGGGTTCAAGTCCCTGTCTGGGTGGAGTTTCCATGTTCTCCCCGTGTCTGTGTGGGTTTCCTCCGGGGACACCGTTTTCCTCCCACAGTCCAAAAACATGGAGATCAGGTAAATTGGATACTCTAAATTGCCCAGAAAAATTGAATACTCTAAAAATTGATCTGTTGTGTTTGTGTAAGTGTGTGGTATGTATGTAAGTTTGTGTGTGTGTGTGTAAATGTGTGTGTATGACTGTGTCCTGATATGAATTGGCACTCTGTCCTGGGTAATTGCTGAAGTGCCCGATGCAGTCCTCCTCCAGGTGGACGGTCGTTTCCGGTTGAGAGTGCGCTGTGCGCTATTGGCTGCCGCTTCTCACCGGTGTGTGGATGAGTGCTGATGTGTAATAATGTGCTTGTGTGTAAAAACGTGTAAATTGTAAAGCGTCCTTGGGTTTCTAGAAAGGCGCCATATAAGTTGAACGTCATTCATTCATTCATTAAAACACTCATACAGTGAGGAACAGCAGCAGGAGCTCCTCAGATAAAGTGCTGTTCTCATGTTTCTCCAGGCAGGATGAAGCTGACTCCACAAAGCTGAGCTGCCATCCAGTAATCTTTTGGTCTGAACAAATGTTGTCTGTTTGGTTTTGCGCTCCTTTCACGCCTGCTATTTTAGTCCAGACTAAATGGGGTAGGTGTGAAAGCACCGTTACTGTAATCCACAGCAGCAGAAGTTCACGTAGGCACAGCTGTCATGCAAAACACCACCTAATTTTCTTCAGCTTCAGCAGGAAGGTGCACTCCAGTAATCAACACCTTTTGTTAGCATTAAACGCAGCACTGCAGAACTTCCCCCAGCAGCTCTGGAGCTAAAATAATGAGAGCGCTGGTATAAAGGAGGATTATTATTAGGAGGCTGGACTGCGCTAACATTTACTCTGTCATCTTCAGGCCAAGCTGACCATTCAGCTCAGAAAGAAAGGTTAATTGGCTTGCTTTGTTTTTTTTGTTTTTTTTCGGGCCAGAGCCGCTCGGCTGCTGTTGACGTGAAGAACGAGCGCCGCTTCCTCTCGGATCTGAAGAGCTGCTTCCCAGCCAATAAATCGCGCTCCAGTGAATCAGACATTCGAGGAAAGATCTCATCTCTAATCACATTAACTTTGATGAGCACACACTTCTCCGTTCCTACGTTCTCTCCGGACTTTATGTACCCAGATCATATTTTCATTTGCATGTGATTAACGCCTAACGCCAGGTGGCCGCGTGAGCATCAAAACCGAAACGCCGCTCTTCTGGAGGCTCCAAACGACCACTCCAAGAGTTTAATGCTCCAGAGGATTCCCTGATCTGAGCTGCTCAGCCTCCCAGGCTACGCCTCAGTGATTTGGTTAATGGATTGGCGAGGAGGAAGTGGATAAATCATGGATTCAAGCTGGGACAATAAGAAGTGGTGTAATAAGGCCCAGTCCCATTTCTCACTTGTACCCTTGACCCTAGATTTTGGGTGGCTGTAATTCTCACCCAAAAGAAATGGGACAACTTTTCCAGAACCCATTATATTGTCAAAACTTTGTCAAAATTGTTTTGAGATTTTTCCATTCCACCTTAAATCATGCAGAAGCCTCATTAAGCGTTGTTGCTTAACTTAAAGTAAACCCGAAAAATCTATGTGCACAAGACGTATGACTTTTCTAGTGATTTTTCTCATTCCACCTTAAATCATGCAGAAGCCTTAGCACCTGCTGTTGCACCATTTAAGGTGGACTGGAATAGCTAGCAAGCTACCCACAGAGATGTATGACTAGCAGTTTTTCTTAAGATTTTCTTATTCCACCTTAAATCATGCAGAAGCCTCATTAACTGTTGTTGCATAATTCAATATGAACCAGAAAAACTGACATACCTCCGTAGTGCATATTACATATGACTAGGATTTTTTTCTTATGCAAACTTTTTCGCTCCACCTTAAATCATCCAGCTTTTTCTTAATTTAGGAAATTTAGGTAGCTAGTTAGTTAACAACCAAGATGTACAACTAGCGATTTTTCTTATACAAATTTTCTCATTCCACCTTAAATCATGCAGAAGCCTCATTAACTGCTGTTGCTTAATTCAATGTAAAAAAATAAACATAGCTAGGTTGTGTGGAAGACATATGTCAAGCGATTTTTCTTATTTGCATTTTCCCATTCCACCTTAAATCATTCACAAGCCTCATTAGCTGTTGCACCATTTAAGGTGGAATGGGAAATTTAGGTTGCTAGCTAGCTAAATTCCAAGATGTACGACTAGCATTTTTTAAATTTTTATTAAAATTCTCATTCCACCTTAAATCATGCAGCAGTCCCAGTAACTGTTGTTAAATAAATAGCTATATAGTGCACAAAACAAACGACTAGCGTTTTTTTTTCTTATTTAAATTTTCTCATTCCACCTTAAATCATGCAGAAGGCCCAGTAACTGTAGTGCATCATTTAATTTGTAATAACAAAAAAGTGAGCTAGCTATCTAGCACACAAGACATTTTTAACTGGTGACTTTTCTTATTTGAATTTTTTAATTCCACCTTAAATCATGCAGCAGCCCCAGCAACTGTTGTTACACCATTTAAGGTGGATTGAGAAAGGTAGATAGCTAACTAACAAGAATGCATCAGCCTCAGTAACAATTGATTGGTGATAAATCTGGTGACTAAGTGAATGGTCACATGTGAATTCAGGTGTCTTTTAGCATTTTTTGCACATTAGCATTAGCTCTACAAGCTTCTTTCTCGTACTCACACTGCATCTCTTGGTGCAGCTGTGCAGCTATAGCTGCAAAAAAACAAAACAGCAAAAGCAAACCACCTATCCCTTTTTCACCTCCTGGACCTGAGTTTGAACTTCAGACCAGCTGTTTCCTGTTTCTCCACTCCAGCAAAAGATGCTCCACATATGAGCTGCTAACTCATCCATTTCCCTTTATAAAGCTACGAGTCTCTCGTCTCTCTAATATGAGTTTTTACATTGTTGGAGATGAAGGAGATGTTTATACAGGTATCAATGTGCAGCATGTGAGACGATTCAGGAACAGATTCGTTCACATTACACACAGATACAGATCACTTACATTTACAGTGAATGTGAACAGTCAAGATCTGAGGAAAAAAACCCCGATTTGAGCAACGGGGCTTGTAATGTGAACGTAGCCAAAGTTTCTCAACTGGGCAAATGTCTTACAGCGTTTCGTTGAGGCATATCTAGCAGTCACTGATCTCTCACCAGGAGGTGCACTACCCACAAGACGTTTCTGAGACGTTTTTATAGTGAAAAAATTTGTTTATTTATGAACTTCTCAGGGGTTGTGCGAGGCCAAATCTTTGTATACTATACATAAAGTTTTATATAAAGGCTCTAAAAAAAGTTGTTTCGGCCAATAAAAAAATGGTACTATCAGATCAGTAATGTGCAAAGTAAAGTGCAAACTGATCACTGCTGCCTCACAGAAGGAGATGGCAGGGTTTCTCACTCTTCCCTGTGATCCTTTTCCATTAGAAATGTCTGGCAGCACTTCAGTTAAATCAATTACTCAAACAGCGAGCACAGCGTGCTACAAGCCGCATGTCCCCCAGCCTATATCATAATAAATCGCTAGAAATGTGCTTATGCCTGTTGGTTCTGAGCAAAATAAATCAAATGACAAAACAACAAAACTTTTCAAAATGATGCAGAATGTTGCAGAACTTTTCTGCTCACTTTCAGATATGGATTAGATAAACTGTGGGGCTGGAGAGAGTCTAAAAAAAAGCTAAAACCCTTAAAATCTCACGACTCATTATCTCGCAACTATCGCTAAACGATATGATCTCAAATTACTATTACAATTAATTTAGCATTTTACCTCAAATACGAAAAGTTAACGATTTTTTTAGTAAATGATGCCAGAAAATACCCATGTTGCTTTGCTAGTATGTTTTTTGTTTGTTTGTTTGTTTGTTTGTTTCTTGTTTAAGGGGACAGGGCACAGGCAGATCAGAATATTATGACCAAATCTCCTTATGATAAACTTGGCCTGGGAAGTCACAGGAAACCACATAAAGAGTGTGTACATATAAATACTGTAAACCAGCACACAATTTAGTTGTAGAAATGTGTAAAACGATCAACATTCCCCCAAAGAAAGTCACCTTATACATTAGTCTATATACAGGGGTTGTCAATTAAGTTTGGAATTGTTTTGGAAAATGAAGTGTAATGGCTACAGAGCTACAGAGTAGTAGCTCTCCAGCCCAGAGGGTTGTTGAACCCAACTGCAGGTAAACCAAAGCAGGTAACCCAAAGAAGAAAGTAAAAAAAATATAGAAATAAATAAACAAACCGCTCCTCACGCGGGATCGAACCCGTGTCGTCAGGGTCGCGGTCCAATACCCCGGCTAGTGAATTGGGACAGGGCCGGGAAAAAACACCCTTATAAGGAGTTAGAGAGCCAAAGATCTGGCGGAAACTAAAGTCACACAGAGCGCAACAGAGAGAGACAGGGGAGGAATGTAAACAAAAGCTCACCAGAGAAGCATTTTATTTATTTATTTATTTTTCCTTATAGTTCAGACAACCGTCTATTGCTGACCCCTGGTGTATAGTGTTTACTCTTAGAATTTTTTTATCAGTAATTAGTGGCAGTTCACCACTAAAAGCTAATAAACAGCAGGTTTAAGTTCATTTTTAGGCTCTGCACAAATAAGTTAAACCAAAAAAAATGAAACCTTTAACATCAAGAGCAAATAGCGTACAAAACATTATTTTTACATTAATTTCTTTTTTTAATGGTCACCGGAGCATATGAACCCTCTTGCAGCAGCAGCTTGGTGGTAAACGGAGCTAAGCTTTGGTCCTGTAATTCTGTAATTTGATGGAAATGTATATTTCTCTACCAGCTTTGCTCTAGACATCTAGAGACTGTAGATGTTTTAGCTCATTCTTCTTTATATAAAACTGCTGAAGCTCAGCCAGGTTGGATGGAGAGTGTCTGTGAACAGCAGTTTTCATGTCTCTCCACAGAAGCTCAGTAGTATTTAGGTCATTTAGGGCTTCGAGTTGGCCATTCTAACACATGGGTATTCTTTGATGTGAACCATTCTATTTTATTTAGGTTTAGGTTCAGAGAATACTTTTGCACATCAATCACACTTTTCAGATTTTTATATATATATATATATATATATATATATATATATATATATATATATATATATAATTTTTTTTTTGAAAACAGTGTATCATTCTCATTTCACTTTACAACTGTGTACTTTGTGTCGGTCTAACTCACTTAAAATCTCAATAAAATACATTTAGGTTTGTGTTGTAAGGTGACAAAATGTAAAAAAAATAAGCCTCAAGGGGGGTATGAAAACTTTTGCAAGCCACTGTAGTTTAAAGAAGGAGATGGATGGATGGATGATGGTGGGCTGGAAAAACTTTGTCATTCACCACAGCGAATCAGAGGACATAGAAATTCATAGGAATGTATTAAATATTAAAAACTAACATGTTTATCTCTAAACAGAAGCCAGAAATAGATCCGGGAGGGAGCAGAGCCAGGTTACGATCCGCCTTAAATCAAACAGGCTTTCAGCTCCTAAACCGAGGCACAGGAATCTGACATTGATTGCGTATTTGATAGCTGATTAGCATATTTTTACAGAAATTAATCCTCTTGTTAGAGTCTGAAAAGGTCCTTATTACTAATTTAACATTTTTTTTTTCCTTGATTGCCGTCAATTGTGTTTTAAAGGCAGCCGGACTGATCTTGGGTTTAGCACATAAAAAAAAGTGTCAGAATTTAAGTTAAAGTTGTGTTATAAAGTTTTATACAACAGTTAGTTCCGACCTCACAATCTGATTGGTGTTCTAGCCGTGCTGAAATATGTGATTACATCACAGCCTTCTCACATTAAACTTGTATCACCACGTCGACGCGTTGCCGAGTAACGGTGTATACACACAGGTCACCCACAGCAGCGTTAGCTTAGCACAGGCTAGCGCTCACCCGCAGCGCTGACTCGTCTTTTTTGTGGAAAAAAGGGAAAGAAAATCGCTCGATTACTGCCGTCTGACAGCCAGAACGCTAACTTAACCAGCCAGGCTAGGCTAAGCTAAGCTAATGCTGAGCTAAAGCAAGCTACGCGAACCTAACCACAGTCCAGCCGGCTAGCTAAAACCAACACCACTCAGCAAAACAAGCAGAAATGCTCAAAAAATGCGCAGCGTTCACCTGAAGACGACTCCACGGAGCAGGAGAGGAGAGTATTAGCGTTATTTCACGCTCCTAACGTTACCATCTTCACTTACTCGCTAATTTTGATTTGAAGCTAACTTTCGTGGTGTTAGTCTGAATAAACCATACACTGTTTTGTAGTTAAGTTTCAGTTCTGTTACAGTTGTGGTGGAACTACTTTTTGGCGGAAGGCACAGTCCATATTAAAGTATATTCAAACTGAATTTCTTGAAGTTCTTTGATTTATTTTCTTTATTCATTTTGTAAAAACTGTTGTATAAATGCAATAGAACACTCGAGGTCGTGTGTTATCACGAATAACATCATGGCTGTGATTCGGTCGTAGATCATCACAGCCGTGATGTTATTCGCGATAACACACTCCCTCTCGTGTTCTATTGCTTAAATAAAGAACAGTAGCCATAAAAAAAGAACTTTGCCATTTTAAAGTCTTAATAAAGAAGTTTGTTAGGTGCAGATAGAACTTTTAACACTATTAACACTGGTATGCCAAAATTCATGGGACAGATGTATTGCAAAATTGATGATTAAAGTGTTGCCTCAGAGATAGAGGTGTGCCATATATCAGATTGTACGCAAAAAAATATAGGCAATATTTCTGAATATCATTATATTATATATTATCAAAAATACACTGAAATATGAAACATCACATTACAACTTTTTTGCTGTTTGTGGCAAAAAAATAAAATAACAAAAAAAATTACACTGTTTTCACTTCCCATTAAATATCTTCTTACAGTGGCATCAATGTAGATTTATTTTGTTTTGGATTTTTTCTCATACTGATAAAAATTAGAATTAGAAAATAAAATAACACTAATACAAACAATACAGACCATGTCAAAATAAAAGTTGCTAGTGCAAACAAATAAAAACAGTATAGGGATATATATTAAAATATTACACACAATGGGAATATTAAAAAATATATTTATAGATTTCAGAATAGAATATTAGAGTGAAAACAGCATTCTTAATTTTTTTTTTAATTACTGGAGATAATTTAGGTCTGAAGAGTTTATTTAGCCTTTTTTGCTTTATAGTGCTGCCATGCGCTAAGCTACTGTTTTACAGGGATGTAAATTTGTTTATTGGCTGGTTCATGCTCTATTCTGATGGTCAGCAGGTCTAAAATAGTATTATGTGCAACAAAACATTTTAAAAACAATATAACACATGATGTCCATTGTATGTGCAGGGTGTAAAAGAGTTAAAACATAAAACAATACTTAGATTAGATTGTAAATTAGATCGTATAAACTTAAAAGTCACTAACTTTTAAGATTTACAAGCGTTTTCTAAATGATTTCCATACAATATAATCTACAGCAGCATGAACACAGCACGACATGCAGTGATTTATTTAATTTTGATTAAGGATCAAATGAACAGTGGTCCCCTGTCACATCCTGGCATTCAGCGATCACCTGAGTGTCTTCAGGATCTGAGGGCAGGTCTGAGGGAAAGGTTGTGTTCAGATTAGAGCCCTTCCTGTGTTTTATATTGATATAGGAAATCGATAGCTGTAAAGGACAGGCCTGTGGATCATGTTAGTGTCAGAAAACACTATAAAAACATAAACCAGCCCTGTCCCTGCAGCTTTAACACACAAATCAAATCTCATAACTCATATTAATGATTTTACACTTCACCTATCCATCAAACAGGAATCGCTTCTTCTTTTCCTTTCCTACCAGCTGAGGATTCTCTCAAAGGGTTAAAAAGTGTTAAAAACCAGACTTGAAACCTTTGCTTGACAGCAACTGATGACCTAATTGAAGCTCTATTTACCTATTTAAAAGTAACATTCCCAAAACTACAGATTAAAACATTTGCACAAATGTTTCAAAAACAGAAAACTTGACAGACTGACCAAGAATGTTGATTTTAAGATTCAGAAAATGTTGTAATAATCAAACATTGTAAATTGGGAATTGGCATTATTATATCTGCAGTATTTTGTAGCTAAAACCCTTTACAATACCATGCCGAATTCATACAACAGCAGTGTGTAAATTGTGTAATTTTGTTTTACCTCAGGATTGGGTGGCTTGGGAATGCCCACACCTAGTAGTATACTTTGTGAGGTGTTATCTTATAAGGGGCCAGTGTAGGAGTTGTGAGGTCTAATACTGGGTGCCAGATGGATGAGACATTTCCATTTCTAAAGTTGGAAGAATGGATGGAAGGATGGATGGATGCTATTTGGTTGCAAGGTGGTTACTATGGTGTTGCTAGGTGATTGATGTGGTGTGCCTAGGTGGTTGCTATGGTGTTGCTAAGATATTGAATTGTGTGGCTAGGTGATTGATGTGGTGTTGCTAGGTGATTGATGTGGTGTGCCTAGGTGGTTGCTATGGTGTTGCCAGGAGATTGAATTGTTTGGCTAGGTGATTGATGTGGTGTGCCTAGGTGGTTGCTATGGTGTTGCTAAGATATTTGATTGTCTGGCTAGGTGATTGATGTGGTGTGCTTAGGTGGTTGCTTTGCTGCTGCTAGGTAATTGATATGGTGTTGCAAGGAGATTGAATTGTGTGGCTAGGCGATTGATGTGGTGTGCCTAGGTGGTTGCTATGGTGTTGCTAAGATATTGAATTGTGTGGCTAGGTGATTGATATGGTGTGCCTAGGCGGTTGCTTTGCTGCTGCTAGGTAATTGATATGGTGTTGCCAGGAGATTGAATTGTGTGGCTAGGTGATTGATGTGGTGTGCCTAGGTGGTTGCTATGGTGTTGCTAAGATATTGAATTGTGTGGCTAGGTGATTGATTATGGTGTGCGTAGGTGGTTGCTATGGTGTTGCTAGGTGGTTGCTATGGTGTTGCTAAGAGTTTGAATTGTGTAGCTAGGTGATTGATATGGTGTGCTTAGGTGGTTGCTATGCTGCTGCTAGGTGATTGATATGGTGTTGCACACAGGAATAGCTGTTTTTTTGTAATTTTTATATTGATATGCACAGTATTAAAGCCACCGACCTTGGTGTACATAATCACAAGCTGATAGAGACATGGGAGACTCTGGGTGACATGTTAAAAATATTATATTACGATATTTAGAAACATTTGCATGGATATAAAGTATCTATTATTCTGCTATTCAAATACTGTTTATGCATAGTACTGTGATTTTTATTGAATTTTGCTGAACATCATCCAAATTAAAGTCATTTTTACAATATCTGTAATAAATGTAGTTATTTTAGTGATCTGAGGATATCCTTGATATGCTTATTAAAGAATATTGTCAATATGATAATAAAATTTATCACAATACGGTAAAATATCGATATATTGCCCAGCTCTACATTTAGCATTTTGTAATCCGCGGTATTGCAGTGAGTGATAATGATCGTGACCGGCGTCTTCTGGCTAGAACTGTCCATGTGAAAATAGTGAGCACTGAGTGTAAATGTATCTTTTTGTCTTTGATCTTTAGGCATCGTCTCCCTCATCTCTCTGGCCATTCTCTCATACGAGCGATACTCCACCATGATGGGCCCGACGGAGGCCGACGCCACCAACTACAGGAAGGTGGCGGTGGGCGTGGCTTTATCCTGGGCTTACTCCCTCGCCTGGACTGTGCCTCCTTTCTTTGGCTGGAGCCGCTACGGCCCCGAGGGGCCCGGCACCACCTGCTCAGTGGACTGGACCACCAAGACAGCCAACAACATCTCCTACATCATCTGCCTCTTTATCTTCTGCCTTATCCTCCCGTTCCTCGTCATAGTCTACTCCTATGGTAAGCTGCTGCATGCAATCAAACAGGTGAGTCGCAGTGCTAAGGTTCATAAGGTTTGTGTTTTGTCATCGTTGTGTAGAAGCATGCTTTTTTTTGTTGGCCGTTTTCCATCCCATATAATCCTGTTTCTATGACTCCATTGCTGCAATGAGTGATATATTTGTGGATAATTTTGTACCAAATTAGTACATATATTGTATGAAAATCCAGAGTAACCACCTACTAATCCCTATGTAACTTTTTATCATAGCCACCTATTAGCAACATCATGCTAGCAAACTGGAATACCACTTAGCAACACTGTTGCAACAATATAGAGAAGCCACATAGTAACACCATATCAACCTTCTTGCAACTAATTAGCAGCAACATATCAACCAGCTGGGATATCACAGCAACCACTTAGCAACACTATGGACTCCACCTGCCAAGCCATGGGTGCCACCAGGGATACCACATTAACCACTTAGCAACCACCTTATAACCTTTAGCAGCTACTTACTAACACTATTGCAACCTACGTGGGATGCCATAGTCACATAGTCACCACATAACTACAACCTAGCAACCTTGAAACCATTCAGTAGCACCTTATCTAAACAACCTGGGATACCATAGCAACCACCTAGGCACACCATATCAATCACCTAGCAACACCATTGCAACCACCTAGCAACACCAAAGCAACCACCTAGGCACACCACATCAATTACCTAGCCACACAATTCAATTTTCTAGCAACACCATAGCAACCACAGAGGCACACCACGTCAATCACCTAGCCACACAATTCAATCACCTAGCAACAATATAGCAACCAACTAGGTACACCACACCAATCACCTAGCCACACAATTCAATCTCCTAGCAACACCATATCAATCACCTAGCAACACCATATCAATCACCTAGCAACACCATATCAATCACCTAGGCACACCGCATCAATCACCTAGGCACACAATTTAATTTCCTAGCAACACCACAGCAACCACCGAGGCACACTGTATCAATCACCTAACCAAACAATTCAATCTCCTAGCAACACCACAGCAACCACCTAGGCACATCACATCAATCACCTAGCCACACAATTCAGTCTCCTAGCAACACCATAGCAACCACCTAGGCACACCACATCAATCACCTAGCTACACAATTCAATCTCCTAGCAAAACCATAGCAACCACCTAGGCACACCATATCAATCACCTAGCCACACAATTCAACCTCTTAGCAACAGCATAGTAACCACCTAGCAACACCACATCAATCACCTAGCCACACAATTCAATCTCTTAGCAACACCATAGCAACCAACTAGCAACACCATATCAACCACCTAGGCACACCACATCAACCACCTAGTCACACAATTCAATCTCCTAGCAACACCATAGCAACCACCTAGGCACACCATATCAATCACCTAGCCACACAATTCAATATCCTAGCAACCACCTAGGCATACCACATCAATCACCTAACCACACAATTCAATCTCTTAGCAAAACCATAGCAACCACCTAGCAACATCATAGCAACCACCTAGCCAAACAATTCAATCTCCTAGGCACACCATAGCAACCACCTAGGCACACCATATCAACCACCTAGGCACACCATATCAATCACCTAGCCACACAATTAAATCTCTTAGCAACACCATAGCAACCACCTAGCAACACCATAGCAACCACCTAGGCACACCAAATCAATCACCTAACCAAACAATTCAATCTCCTAGCAACACCATAGCAACCACCTAGGTACACCACATCAATCACCTAGCCACACAACTCAGTCTCCTAGCAACACCATAGCAACCACCTTGCAATCAAATACTGTTCTCATTCTGGACTCTATAACTTTAAACATTAACTAGGAACTTTTCAAAACTTTAACATGGTTTACTTGATAAATCTCAATATTTTGTCCCCTCTTAACTGAGGAATACTACTGCACTGGATTTAAAGATCTTAGTAAAATCTTAGAGACTGCTGCTTTAAACTCTTTACATTTTTGTGGGAAGTAAAGTAGAACTTTCTCCCATTTCATGGAGGCCATTAAATGAACATCTGGGCAGATGCTGCAGT
This sequence comes from Astyanax mexicanus, assembly GCF_023375975.1. Lineage (NCBI taxonomy): Eukaryota > Metazoa > Chordata > Actinopteri > Characiformes > Acestrorhamphidae > Astyanax > Astyanax mexicanus. The sequence continues at coordinate 53,064,787 of NC_064411.1, read as the reverse complement.
GTTTCCTCTATAAGTTCTGCTGTGTTTTCATGGATCATTTCCTTTATTTCCTTATTATTTCCCCCCACTCTCCATCTCTCTCTCTTTCTGTCTCTCTCTCTCTCTTTCTCTCTGACTTTGTCTCTCTGTCCCTCTCCCAATTATACTCTGCAGATCTGCTTGTTGTTTTTCCTGGATGGATTTGTAGAATCACTAAGCGATTTCTGTCCTGTCGTCGGTCTCCGTGTTCTCGGCCGAACCTCTGCAGACCGAGCCGCGCCGTCCAATAAAATCCGTGTGAGATCTCAGCTTTAATTAATTACAAGCTGAGCCGCCGAGTTTCCTATTGTGTGGAAAAGAAACACTTCTTGACTCTGGAGACAAATGGACAAGTGTCCTCAAACTGAGTGCAGTCAGCCCTAATAAAGCCCAGAGTACGCAGATAAATAAATAAATAAAGTAAAGAAACACAGCTGACTCACACTGCTGATGCCATCGAGTTCTCCGAGTTCTTTTAATAAAGCACTTATTCTTGTATTTTACCCACCACCACTTTAAGGAACCAATCAGTAACTTGCTAGTTAGCTAGTTAACACTAATGCTAACCCAGCCTGTGCACAGTTCTGAATAAAAAGCTTAGCTTAAATGACTAGAATCTCTTTTTAATACTATTCGACTACTATTAACTCGACTTACAAATTAGTGCCCATTCCACCAGTAAAAAGCTTATCCATTTTAATTTCCAATTTTTTTATTGCATCTTTCAATCGCAGTGCTCATAGCTCAGCGCCATTTTTGCATCCGTTCCACCACTATAAAACTTAAATTCGCATCAAATTCCAGCTTTCACCAAGATTACAGCGTTTAATCCCAAGCAACCGCTAAGCAACCACCATAGTTTCTGAATACATCACCTCTATGGACCAGATACTGTGCTTGGTCTATTCTTAGAATATCAGAGCAACCACTTAGCAATACTATAGAAACCACTTAGGTTACCAGAGCAACCACTTAGCAACACTCTACAAACCGATAAGTAAACCATATTAATTACCTGTGATACCACAGCAACCACTTAGCAACAACCCACATTTCTGAATACAGCACCTCTTTGGGCTAGATACTTTGTTTGGTCTATACTTATGATATCAGAGCAACCACTTAGCAGTCACTTAGCAATACTTTAGAAACCACTTAGAATATTAGAGCAACAACCTAGGAACACTCTAGCAGCCATTTAGCAATATTATAGAAACCACTTAAAATAAATAATTGAGCAACCACTTAGCAACAGAATTTCTGAATGCAACACCTACATTGACCAGAATTTGTTTTTGGTCTATTTTTTATTGCCAATAAGCAATACTATAGAAACCACTTAAGATATCAGAACAACCAGTTAGCAACACCCTAGCAACCACCTAGCAGCCACTTAACAATGCTATAGAAACCACTTAGGATTTCAGAGCCACATCCTAGAAACCAATAAGTAAACTATATCAATTACATTAGCAACCACCAGAATTTGTGAATGGTAAATTTCTATGGACTATAAATAATTTACGTGGGGCACTATTGGTTCACGGTTGTGTGTGGTGCTAGAACAAGTGTACAGGCTGTGATTGGTGCATCACTAAAACTTTATCCAGTCCACGGCGGTGAGATAAAGGTGAAGATGGCACTGGAGAGGCTTTGCACTGTATCTGTTCACATCCTCACGGTTCCTGTGTTAAATCATGTATGAGCTAATTAGTGAAACACCTCAGTGTGCCGCAGCTCAGCCGTGTTCCTTTACATCATGTTCCATTTTCTGCTTAAGTGTATTGTATTTCCTGCTGCTCTGGGACTGGAGATCAAACCCTGTAGAAACTCTTTCTGGGATGTTTTCAGCATTGCATCATGGAAGTTCCACACCGGGGAAGTTTCTCCAGCGTTTCCTGGTGAATACATATACAGTGTACCACTGACTGTTGCAGGAGATTGCTATCAAACACAGCAGGCTATTATAGCCATGGGATATGGCAGTCTGCGTCAGAGCGCTATCGTATACATTGTTTCTGAAGAGAGCTGTCAGAGTTGAGCGAGGGAAAACTGATTAAGAGCAGAAATAAAAAAGTTTCAAAGTAAAGTACCGTATTTTTCACACTATAAGGCGCATTTAAAATCATTGAATTTTCCCAAAAAATCATCAGGGAGCAGTAAAGCCACTCCACTGAAGTACAGCTAAATACAGAAGTTTCAGTGAAGTTTCTCCAGCACAGAGACTGGCGCAGTATTAGCATTACCCGCTAACCACGCTATGCGCTAGCTCTTTCGCCATTCAGAGTATAGAGTATATCAGACTGTAGTGTGTGTTTGTTTACTGTGTTAAAACAAGCTACTTTGGACAAACTGCTAGCTAATATCGATCTGGCTTACCAGAACACTCAGGATTCCTCAGTGTTAGCTGCTAATGCTAATGCTGCTGCACCCAGCCTTAGAGGAAAACTGGAAATCTAAGCTTACTGTAAATAAACTGACGATTTTTAATCACACAAATAAACAGTTTTGAAGAGAAAAATCTGTGTAGATTAATATAGAATTACAGTTCTGTTCACTTAACTTGGTTTACCTTTACAGGTCTTGCCACCCAGTGTTTATTTATAGGGCGAAAAGTACAGTACTAGTGAAAATATAGATTTTTAAAACTTTCCTACATTGTGGAACCAAACCAAACATTACATTACTTATTTACAATTACACTTATATAGCACCTTTTTATAGCCACTCAAGGCACTCAGGGACTCTTACAATTACAATCCACACAGAAGCAGCAGCCAATCAGGCGTAGCATACTCCCAACCAGAAACAACCGTCCACTTGGAGGGCTGCATCAGGTTCTGAGGAGTTTTTACTTTCTGAACCTGGAATACCCACCTCTCTGTAACTATATGTTTAAATAGGATCTCCGGTGGATTTTGCGTTTTTACACCCAGGATTCCTCAGTGTTAGCTGCTAATGCTGATGCTGCTGACTGTAAATAAACTGAAGAATTTAATCACACAAATAAACAGTTTTCAGTAGAGAAATGTTAATCTATGTGTAGATTAACATACAGTGCTCGTTTGACTTGGTTTTTTTTTAAATTGCAATTTTGTGTACATAGCCTAGCTTAGAATTAGAAGGAAAACATGGCGACACCACTGTTCCTTTCTATTGTCACATAATGCGCCTTAAAATGTAGTGCGCCTTATGTATGAAAATACAGTAGATGTTTATTGATAGGGTGAAAAATACTGCACTAGTAAAATGATATATATTTTTTATTTCCTACATTGTGGAACCAAACCAACACATATATAGCGCCTTTTTACAGCCACTCAAGGCACTCAATGACTCTTATAATAACAATCCACACAGAAGCAGCAGCAAATCATGCACAGCCTACTCCCATCCAGAAACAACCTTCCAGTGGACTACCCACTTGTTTTGTGTGTGAGTAACTATAGGTTTAAATAGGATCTCCGGTGGATTTGGTGTTTTACAGAGACTCCAAGACTATAGGTCAGTGGCTGAACTGCACTTAGCAGGGCATTATTATACATGTACATGTTGTAAAGTAATATATGACATTGCAAAGACTGTTATTAGAGTAAAAATGTCTTTATTTTAAGACGTTTCTAACTGTTGTCTGCCTCAGCCAATCAGAGGCGATATGTTTGCATGTATGAATATTCAAGAGCAAGAGCTGAAATTCTTTCGTATCTTCCCCTTCACTCCTCCACGGTACTAAAGCAGCGTTATACTGGATCACCGGAGCACTTTTTATTTTTACAAAAAACAGCTCACATTGCATTCGTTAATACTAGAGACACAACTAGACATTTCAAAATGAATTAAAAAACAAGGAATAAGAACTTTAAATATTATAAGTGTTTTATTGTACAAAGTACTACTAAAGTACTGAAAGTAAAAGTACAGTAGACTCTCTGCAGTCTCTCTGCTTGTTTCTGGTGAGCTGCGATGGGGAAGTAATTGATGCGCTTTTGTTATCAGTACCACTTACTGCTAACTCACACCGGGGGTAACACATAAGCCCAGTGTAAATGAAGTATAAGTGACTGTGTGTGTAAATATATATATATATATATATATATATATATATATATATATATATATATATATATATATATATATATATATCTGTACCTCAGGCAGAAACAGCAGCTCTGCTTTGCTTCATTTACCTCCTAATTCAGATGTTTTACTGTAGGTTAAAGTGTGATAGCGGCGGGTCTGTTTAATGAGACAGAATCACTGCAGGAAGCTTTTACTCGTGCTGGTGTCGGAGTAAAGCCTGGGGCTCGCGTTAGTACAGTGCAGACGCTGCTCTATAACTGCCTGATAAAGGTTATAACACTGCAGTAATCTACAGGCCTGACGGGTCCAGTGGTGGAGCTAGGGGTTGAACAATGAAACTGAAACACCTGGTTTTAGATCACAATAATTTATTGTCCTGACGGACAGTTCTGGTGGATACAATCCGGGTTAGCACCCGAACATCCCTTTCAGACAGCTTCCTCTTACAGCGTCCACAGTTAATCCTGTTGGATGTGGTTGGTTCTTCTTGGTGGTATGCTGACATTACCCTGGATACAGTGGCTCTTGATGCATCACAAAGACTTGCTGTCTTGGTCACAGATGCTCCAGCAAGACGTGCACCAACAATTTGTCCTCTTTTGAACTCTGGTATGTCACCTATAATGTTGTGTGCATTGCAATATTTAGAGCAGAACTGTGCTCTTACCCTGCTAATTGAACCTTCACACTCTGCTCTTACTGGTGCAATAATGTGCAATTAATGAAGATTGGCCACCAGGCTGCTCCAATTTAGCCATGAAACCTCCCACACTAAAATGACAGGTGCTTCAGTTTCATTGTCCAACCCCTGTACATACTTGGTTACTTTATTATTATTCTTTGCAATTGTTCAGATTTGTGCGTTTGGATTGTGTCTGTTTTTGCTTTAATTTTTCTGTTTTTGTAGATTTTCTCTTGATTTTTACTAAAGTCTTTTGCTTCTGGAATCTGCTTCTGATTTTGTATATAATATTTTTTTTTTGTGTAAAACGTTTTGCACAATATAATCTCCATAAAAATCTCCTTACCAATTTTATGTGGATATTTTACTGTCGCTAGACTGTACAACACTCTCAAACCCACACAGAACATGAGCATTTCATTTATTGTTTTAAACCTTTTTACTTTTTGACATATACAGTCAGTTAAAAACATCAAAACATTTTTCCTACATCCTAAAAAATTAAGAGATCACTTCAGTTTCTGAATCAGTTTCTCTGATTTTGCTATTTATAGGATTATGTTTGAGTAAAATGAACATTGTTGTTTTATTCTATAAACTACAGACAACATTTCTCCCAAATTCCAAATAAAAATATTGTCATTTAGAGCTTTTATTTGCAGAAAATGAGAAATGGCTGAAAAAACAAAAAGATGCAGAACTGTCAGACCTCAAATAATGAGCAAAGAAAACAAGTTCATATTCATAAAGTTTTACATTTTAGTTCAAAAATCAATATTTAGTGGAATAACCCTGATTTTAATCACAGTTTTCATGCATCTTGGCATCATGTTCTCCTCCACCAGTCTTACACACTGCTTTTGGATAACTTTATGCTGCTTTACTCCTGGTGCAAAAATTCAAGCAGTTCAGCTTGGTTTGATGGCTTGTGATCATCCATCTTCCTCTTGATTATATTCCATAAGTTTTCAATATGGTAAAATCAACCTGCAACGGGTGCACAGTTCTGCATCATTGTTAGTTGACCTGTATGTGGCGGGAGTATTACTCTACATGGAGAGCTTCGGTTACAGTGTATTACCGGCTGATAATGGCACTCCTAGAACGCCTCTCAGCCAATCACACTGTGGCAAATGTGGTATAACTTTTTTTTTACTAATGCTGCAAAGTCTCTCCACACACACACACACACACACACACACACACACACACACACACACACACAAAGCAGCTCAAGCTTCTGCCACGCTACAGTATTGGTTATATTAGCGAACAGCAGCCGCAGCAGCAGCTCCTCAGCTGGCCTTAAGGCGTGGGTCAGTACACCGGGTCAAGAGACAACAGGCGTATCAGCAGCAGCCAGAGACTTGTAGATATCATTTCTAATTAAAGAAATGCCACACAGCCTCGCGGGCCCTGGAGACTAAACAAGCGTGTTCGGGACAGAAGGATGCTCGTGGTGAGGGAGATGTAGGGCGTGACCCCCTCGCGTGGCTCTGAGATAGGCCCTGGGCTCTGGCTGGCCTGCGCTGGACATGGAGACGGTGGACAGCTGGCAGGACTGCTATCAGTTCTGCTACAGCTGTGGGAAAGTTACAGGCTGGACCGAGGAACGCCTCAGGCTCAGACCGCTAACACACACACACACACACACACACTCTCATACATTGTTGCTAAATGATTTTTTTCCATTCCTATTTTTAACAGCCGCTGCCCTTTAACATTGTGTACATTTCAACTCATGGTAAATGGACCCAATAGATATACAGTACTTATACCACTTAAAAATGTTGCGTTTCTTTGATTTTTATCATATTGAAAACCTCTGGTATGAACTGAACTGAACTGCTTGACTTTTTGCACCAGGAGTAAAGCAGCATAAAGTTAATAAAGTTATCCAAAAGCAGTGTGTAAGACTGGTGGATGAGAGAACATGATGCCAAGATGCATGAAAACAAACAGGGTATTCCACCAAATATTGATTTCTAAACTCCTAAAACGTTATGAATATGAACTTGAACTGTTGTCTTTGCATTATTTGAGGTCTGAAAGCTCTGCATCTTTTGTTTGTTTGTTTTTTCAGCCATTTCTCATTTTCTGCAAATAAACGCTCTAAATGACAATAATTATATTTAGAATTTGGGAAAAAATGTTGTCTGTGGTTTATAGCTAGTGTAGCTTGGCACGAATCGATAGCTAATATCTCCTTGGCACTTACTAGTGCTAGAGGTTAGCCGCAAATGCTAATGCTAATGCTGCTGCACCCAGCCTTAGTGGAAATCTGGAAATCTAAGCTTACTCTAAATAAACAGAAGCACTTTACTCACCCAAATGAACAGTTTTCAGGAAAGAAATCTGTGCAGATTAACACCCGGCACTTATTTGAACTTAGAAGAAAATGTTGTAATGTTTTATAGTTTTGTTTACTTATTAATTAGAACGAAAACATGGCGACACCCCTGTTCCTTACTAGTGACGCATTATGCGCCTTATAATCCGGTGTGCCTTATAGTGCAGAAATACACTATAGTTGTTTGAATACAGTATTGTGCAAAAGTTTTAGGCACCTTTGGGAATTGTTTTAGTTAAGATAAAGCTTCTTATCTGTGCAGTAAGTGTTTATTAATTAGCTCAGTAAAACACTTATAGCATTACAATAAATGCAAACAGCAATTTTACAGAAAGCAGAGCTTTTACCTTAAAATCTCTTCTTATCTGAGTTTAATAGAGTTTAATTTCTAGTTCTCATCATATTAATCAACACCTGGTTTGGTAAATTACTGGTAAATGTGGTAAATCAGGTGAGCTGCTGATGGAACTGAACATAATATACAAATGCTGGCTGAGAGAACTACACTTTGTTCTTCAGCTTCAGCTCACAGGATGTAAAATACTTAGTTAAAAAGGAGAATTCCTTGTTAAGTTTTACTGTATGTGTGTTTAAATGCATCTGTTTAAATCATATGTGGTGCTTTAAGGTAAAAACACTCATATTGCTGAGATAAATGTATTACTATAATTTTGCACAGTACTGTATATAGTTAACTGTGAATATCTGGAACTAATATTGCCACTGGCCAACGCAGTACGTGTTTGAGTGCATAGATTGGTTCATATGTGGGAAAATTACAGCAGCCTTGGAGGCTCAATAAGCTGGCATTAGTGGAATGTCATCAGAACGTGGGAAAATGTCACAGTTCAGTGTCATTTGCTGATGACAAGTATATGAAACTGGCCTCCACTCTGCACATCAATATCTCTGGTCTGCAGGAGCTAAACAGATAAACAGCATATATGCTAAGTCTGAAATGGATTATATAAGAGTGGGTTATTCCTATACGAGACTGGAGATGATAGAAAAAGTTATCTGTGATCAAGAGGAGAAATGCACTTCTTATGTTTTATAATATATATTATGCAAACAGGAGGGAAATGATGCTGGTAGTTGCTCTGTATGATGTACTTGTGGGCTGTTTTATAAGTCATGCCATAATGTTCATACTTGAGTATAAAACAAGCGAATATATTCATATATTAGTCAATTATTGCTCTGTTAGACTTTTTTTTTTTTACCAAATTAAAAACCTCTGGAATATAATCAAGAGGAAGATGGATGATCACAAGCCATCAAACCACCAAACTGAACTGCTTGAATTTTTGCACCAGGAGTAAAGAAGGACATAAAGTTATCCAAAAGCAGTGTGTAAGACTGGTGGAGGCAATTCAAGATTGCCAATGCTAATGCTGCTGCACCCAGCCTTAGTAAAAATCTGGAAATCTAATCTTACTGTGTATAAACAGAAGCGCTTTACTCACCCGAATAAACATTTTTTTAGGAGAAAAATCTGTGTAGATTAACATTCAGCACTCTTTTGACTCTTTTGAATGTTGTAATGTTTATAGTTTTGTTTACTTAGCTTAACTTATCACTCACCAGCGGCGAGACCTGTTGAATTATAAGGAAAACATGGCGACACCTCTATTCCTTACTAGTGTTGCATAACTATGAAAATTGACCAGAAAATAGACATGAATATAGACAAAATTAATAAAAACTGTGATTAAAAACCAGGGTTATTCCAACAAATATTGATTTCTGAACTCTTAAAACTTGTGAATTTGAACTTGTTTTCTTTGCATTATTTGAGGTCTGAAAGTTCTGCATCTTTTTTGGTTATTTCCATTTCTCATTTTCTGCAAATAAATGCTCTAAATGACAATATTTTTATTTGGAATTTAAGAGAAATGTTGTTTGTAGTTTATAGAATAAAACAACAATGTTCATTTTACTCAAACATAAACCTATAAATAGCAAAATCAGAGAAACTGATTCAGAAACTGAAGTGTTCTCTTCATTTTTTTCCAAAGCTGTATATATGTATATATATATATATATCCATATGTTTGCTGAGGATATATATATGGATAGATGTGGGAGATTGTTTTTCGATGATGTAAGAATTATGCAGTTCAAGAACAGAAATGGAAACAGAGGCTTATTTATTATTCCAGACAAGTGGAGAGGGAGATGTTGCTCATGCACGCCCACAGCAAAACAATACACTCCATCCTGTTCCACAGAAATGAGGAAATTATTTGTACAATTATGTGAACATGCTCTGTAAATAAATACTGAATATTGCCTGATTGGTGAATATCATTTTGCTGACAAATCCTGTACACTGAAGCGGTTTTCCATCAAATCAAATACAAGGAGAGCAGGAATTACATGGGAAGTCATTTGAGAAGAACCTGACTTTGTATTTCACGGATCATAGACATGATATTCATATTATGATATTGGTTCTCAATTTCACAAATCACACAGACCCAGTTATTAGCAATCTATGTAAAAGAGTTCCTACATTTTCCTTTATTTTTCATATTTTGTATTATGACCAGTGATGTCTGTAACGCGTTACTTAGTAACGCGTTACTCTAATCTGACCCTTTTTTTCAGTAACGAGTAATCTAACGCGTTACTATTTCCAATCCAGTAATCAGATTAAAGTTACTTATTTAAGTCACTGTGCGTTACTCTCTCTCTCTCTCTCTCCACCTCATCTCCTCCACACACACACACACACACACACACCGCTCCCTTACCCATCCCCCCTCCGCTCTTCCCCAATCACACGCGTCTCGCTTTCTCCCCTGTCTCTCTCTCTCGCAGTAATCGCAGCAAAAGGTGGCGCTACAGTATACAAGTATTAAAGCAAGGGGTGTGAATAATATTGCACGCCCCACTTTTCAGTATTTTATTTCTAATTTTTTTTTTTTCAAATATTCAATACATTTCCATCCACTTCACGATTGTGTCCCACTTGTTGTGTTGATTTTTCACACAAAATTACAATTTCATATCTTTATGTTTGGAGCCTGAAATGTAGGAAAAGGTCGAAAAGTTCAAGGGGGCCAAATACTTTTGCAAGGCACTGTACGTAGAGATAGATACATAGATAGAAAGGAAGATAGATAGAAAGGTAGATCACATTAATAATCCCAGGGGGGAAAATCAGGTATTAAATGAAAATGAGAATGAGACCTTTTACGAAAATTAGCACATGACTTTTGCGCATTTCATGCAGCGCATGGTGTACTTTTCCTGTTGTTACGAAAGCAAAGACACATTGACACACCCTAAATCAAGCTACACGGTAAGCAGATGATGGTTGGCCTATATATAGTGGGAATTTTCCATTGAAAGGGCAGTGGGTAGGCTTAATCCATGTCCAGAAAACTAATGGTGTTTACTAAAAGCCAGATCAGATGAAATTTAACTTCCAAAATCTGATGAAAAGATGGAGTAAATAGTTTTTCACACAAGTCAAGGGAGCCAGACCATCATGTCAAACAGTGGCCACCATCTGCGCTTCCTGTCCGGCCCCAGCGAATGAAGCAGTGCCATGTTTCTGCCAGTCCCTTTGCTGTGATCAACAACGAGCCGGTTTATACGCGACTCCTGTCGCTGCGAGGAGCTAACAGACTTACGCCACCCTGCCCGGTGCGCTCTGATGAATGTGTGATGAGATTGGAAGTCTCTCGCATTGTAGGGGTTCCATGGCATTAGCATAAATTTGCCTAAACGAAGCCCCAGCTTCAACGGCTAGCATCTCTCTTGACGTCCCAGCATGCCGAGGGCCAGAGGGCAGCCGCAGGTGCTGCCCACCTCAGCCAATAAAACGGAGCTAAGTCGGTAGCCGAGAATACGGCTGCCGGGACCGCGGGGAGCCGTGGCAGCGGTGTCCAACCCCTGGAACGAAAAAGAGAGACAAAAAAAGAGAAAAAAAACAGTGACAACATTATGAATATGCTAAGCAGTAAGGCATCGGTTAGCTTCACGCTAGCTCCGCTCTGAGCTGAGGTGTTGACACCGCAGCCAGCCGGTGAAACAAAGCTAATGGCAAAGAAAATGACACGAGGGAGCCATGCTGATAAATAACCCCAGAGAAAAAAGACATTACCCTTAGGAATATGCTAAGCAGTGAGCCTGGCTTCAGTTTTTCTGTGGTAGTTTGTTTCAGACCAGATAATACCAGCACTGTTTGAGAAATAAAGCTAATGCAAGGCAGCAAACACAGGTTAACAACCTCTGAAAACAAGAAAAACTAAGAAAATAAAGAGATTTTAGAGTTATATTTATTTATTTTCTTTATTTTAAAGGTGTCCATCTGCTAAAATCAATGGATCCACTTTTTCTTGTTCTTGTCTGTGAAATACAGTAGGTCTCTCAAAGTTGTATATGATGCAGCACATGCTAAAACTCTTCCTTAACCTGTGAATTAGTATATTAGTATTCATGGCCACGCCTACCTTGGCTCGCGACCGCCCACAGGCAGAGCTGAAGTCGGGCAGCGATGCCGTCTCGTCAGATAGGAGCTAAATTACAGCGCTAGGAACAGCATGCAGTTCATTCCTGTGTTATTTGTGCGAATAACACATAAGTGTTATATATATGCTAAGGAACAAATGGTTAGAATTAGGAACACCACCAGCCACCAGAACAGTTCTGTTTAAACTAGTTAAAAGTAATTTTAAAAGTATTTTTACTTTCTGGACCTGGACTACCCACCACTGTGTGTGAGTAACTATAGGTTTTAATAGGATCTCCGGTGGATTTGATGTTTTACAGAGACTCTAAGACTAGATCAGTGGCTGAACTGCACTTAGCAGGGCATTATTACACATGTTGTAAAGTAATATATGACTTTGCAAAGACTGTTTTTAGAGTAAAAATTTCTTTATTTTATAAAACGTTTCTAATTTCTAGTGTCGCAGTGCTGTTAATAAAAGGCAATATTTTTGCATTTATGAATATTCATGAGCAAGGGCTGAAATCCTATGGTTTCTCCCAGCTCACTCCTCCACCAGACTAAAGCAATGTTATACTGGATCACCAGAACTCTTCATTCATACTAAAGACCAAAAAACTAGACATTTCAAAATGAATGAAAAAATAATGCAATGAGACCTTTAATAGAGTTTTGGCATAAAGTATGATTTGGCCATTATCAAAAATAACTGTCAATGAGGCATTAGCTAGCGTTACTCTGTATTTTGCCACCTCAGATGGTAAAATGAGGCTACAGTAATTGATGTAAAAGAATGACAACAGGGAGACAACTATGCTGGTAAACAAGCCCTGACAAAAATCTGGACAACATTAGAGTGCTAAAACTATTGGTTACCTTCATGCTAGCTCCTTTCTGGGCTGAGGTGCTCCGAAATTAGCCAAAAATATGACATATTGACACTTTTTTGGACTGCTCTCAACAGAAAGACATCTCTTAAATTCATGCTAGCATCATTCAGTGCGCATTAAAGCAACTTAGCATCGGCACCTGCCAAATATGTACTTAATTTTCTGAAATATGGGCAACATTTGAGACGTAAATATAAAGCATGAAGTAAGCTTCATTCTAGCTCCTTTCTGGGCTGAGGTGCTGCCAAATTAGCCTAAAAATAGCAGACAATATGACATAAGAATCAAGCTGGTGTACTACTGAAACTAAAAAGCTAAAAAAGCTTATCAACACTTTTTCAGACTTCTCTAAACAGAAAAAAAATCTGTTTAATTCACACTAATGTCCTTAAGTGTCCACATAAAAGCAACTTAGCATTCCCACCTACCAGACATGGACTTAATTCGCAGTCGTTAGTCAAATTACTTTATCTCAAGCGTTCCTCGTAAATCAGCTGATTGTAATATGTTAGCGTCATGCTAGCTCCTTTTTGGGCTAACATGCTGCAAAATTAGCCTATAAAGAGCAGTAAACATGACATAAAAGCTGTAAAAAGCATATTGACACTTTTCTGATTGCTCTAAAAAAGAAAACCATCTGACGAAAATAGCCGCTGATGCTTTGCTAATCTGCTTAAACTGAATGCTAGCTAGCTCACCTCAGGCAGTAAAATGAAGCTAATTGATGGAAAGGAATGACAACTGGGAGACAGCTATGCTGGTAAACAACCTCAGAAATAAAATGGACAATATTAGCATAGCTGTCTCCCTGTTGTCATTATTTTCCATCAATTAGCATAATTTTACTGCGTGAGGTGACCAAACACAAAGTAAAGTTAGCATTAAGCTAGCATTTTAGAGAATTCTGAAAAGGTTTAATATGCTTTTTGTTTCAGTCGTACACCAGCTTGATTTTTATGTCATGTTTTCTGCTCTTTATTGGCTAATTTGGCAGCACCTCTGCCCAGAAAGGAGCTAGCATGACGGTAACTGCTAGTTTTAGCACTCTAATATTGTCTATATTTTTTCAGGGATTGTTTACCAGCATAGCTGTCATTTTTTGCCATCAATTAGCTTCATTTTACTGCCTGAGGTAGCAAAACACATAGTGAAGTTAGCATTAAGCTAGCTAGCATTCGGGCTGTCTGCTGTAATCAGTTAACGTCATGCTAGCTCCTTTTTTGGGCTAACATGCTGCCAAATTAGCCTATGAAGAGCAGTAAACATGACATAAAAGCTGTAAAAAGCATATTGACACTTTTCTGACTGCTCTAAAAAGAAAACCATCTTACGAAATTAGCATCTGATGCTTTGCAAATCTGCTTAAGCTGAATGCTAGCTTCCTTAATGCTAAATTTACTCTGTTTTGCCACCTCAGGCAGTAAAATGAAGCTAATTGATTTGAAGGAATGACAACCAGGAGACAGCTATGCTGGTAAACAACCTCAGAAATAAAATGACAGTATTAGAGTGCTAGAACTAGCAGTTTTCTTCATACTGCTTATAAATTAGCCTATAAAGAGCAGAACTATGACATATTGACACTTTTTCGAACAACTCTAAACGGAAAGCCATCTGTTAAATTCATGCTAGCGTCATTTAGTGTACATTAAATGATCTAGAATAAATAAGCATCCCTACCGGCCAAATATGTACTTAATTTGCTGAAATATGGACAACATTTGAGAAGTAAACATAGCAGTTAGCTTCATGCTAGCTCCTTCCTTGGCTGAATGCTGCCAAATTAGCCTATGAAGTGCAGAAAACTCGACATATTGACTTAAAAAAAAAAAGCTAGCATAATGCTAACTTTACTTTGTGTGATGCCACCTCAGGTAATAAAATGAATGAACTGATGGAAAATATCTGCTTAGCTAGAATGCTAGCTCGCTCAATGCTAACTTCACTATGTTTTAGGTAGTAAAATGAAGCTAATGCTGGTAAACAAGCTCTAAACAAGTGCTAAAACTATCAGTTAACGTCACACTAGCTCCTTTCTGGGCAGAGGTGCTGCCAAATTAGCCTATGAAGGGCAGAAAATGATATATTTGATATATTGATATATTTTTTCTGCCTTCTCTAAACAAAAATATGTCTGTTAAATTCCCACTAGAGTCCTTAAATGTCCAGATAAAGCATCAAAGTATCATTGTGTAAAGTGTCAATCTACTAGAAAGCTGATAAAATTAGCCACTAGTGCTTTGCTAATCAGCTTAGGCTAAATGCTAGCTAGCATAATGCTTCATAGCAATAACTTCACTATGTTTTGCCCCCTGAGGCAGTAAAATGAAGCTTATTGATGAGAAAGAATGACAAAAGGGAGACATCTATGCTGGTAAATGTGAAAAAAATTAGCAAAATTGCTAAAACTATCAGTTAACCTCATGCTAGCTCCTTTTTTGGACTGAGGTGCTGCCAAATTAGCCTATGAAGAGCAAAAAACATGACATACGAATCAAGCTGGTATACAACTTCTCTAAAAAGCTAGCATAATGCTAACTTTAGTTTGTGTTTTGCCACCTCAGGCAGTAAAATGAAGCTAATTGATGGGAAAGACTGACAACAGGGAGACAGCTATGCTGGTAAACAACCTCAGAAAAAATATGGAGAATATTACAGTTTTAAAACTAGCAGTTTCTGGGCTGGAGTGCTACCGAATTAGCCTATGAAGAGCAGAAAACCTGACATATTGACATGACCCGAGACCTGAGCTGGTGTGCTACTAAAATAAAAAGTTGAAAAAAGCATATTGACACTTTTCTGACTTTTATAAACAGAAAAATGTCTGTTAAATTCACGCTAGTGTCCTTAAGTGTCCACATAAAAGCAACGTAGCATTCCCATCAGCCAGACGTGGACTTAATTTGCAGTAGTTAGTCAAATAACTTTATCTTACTTCATACTTTCTCGCTAATCTGTCGATTGGCTGTTTCTTTATTATAGTATATACATAATCATTGTGCGAATAAAAGTGTCCATCCACTAAAAAGTTGATACAATTAGCCATTAATACTTAGCAAATATGCTTAGCCTGAATGCTAGCTAGCCTAATGCTAATCTCACTATGCGTTTTGCCACCTGAGGCAGTAAAATGAAGCTAATTGATGGAAACGAATGAAAACAGGGAGACAGCTAAGCTTATTTAAAAAGAAAAACACCTTTTAGATTGACATAATTTCCTTGCTGAGGCTTTGCAAATCTGCTTAGCCCCAATGCTAGCTAGCTTAATGCTAATGCTAGGTTTATTTACCTCCTAAGGTAGTAAAATGAAGCTAATGCTGGTAAACAAGCTCTAAAAAGTGCTAAAACTATTAGTTAGCATCATGCTAGCTCCTTCCATCCACTAAAAAGTTGATAAAATTAGCCGCTAATGCTTAGCAAATCTGCTAGCCAGAATGCTAGCCAGCTTAATGCTAACTTTACTATGTGTTTTGCCACCTGAGGTAGTAAAATTAAGCTAATTGATGGAAAATAATGACAACAGGGAGATAGCTATGCTGGTAAATAAGCTCTGAAAAAAATATGGACAGCATTAGAGTGCTAAAACTATCAGTTAACGTCATGCTAGCTCCTTTCTGGGCTGAGGTGCTGCCAAATTAGCCTATAAAGTGCCAAAAACATGGCATAACAACACAAATGCTGAAAAGGAAAGCTTATTCACGCTTTTCAAACTTATTTAAAAAGAAAAACACCTGTTAGATTGACATAATTTCCCTGCTGAGGCTTTGCAAATCTGCTTAGCCCTAATGCTAGCTAGCTTAATGCTAACTTTACTATGTTTTTTACCTCCTAAGGTAGTAAAATAAAGTTAATGCTGGTAAACAAGCTCTAAAGAAGTGCTTAAACTATCAGTTAGCATCATGCTAGCTCTTTTTTGGGCAGAGCTTCTGCTAAATTAGCGTATAAAGGACAGAAAAAATGACATATTGACACTTTTTCTGGCTTTTCTAAACAGAAAAACAACTGTTAACTTTATGCTAGTGTCCTTAAGTGTCCAGATAAAAGCAATATAGCATTCCCACTTGCCAGACGTGGAGTTAATTTGCAGTAGTTAGCCAAATTACTTCATCTCAAACGTTCCTCGCTAATCAGTCGATTAGCCGTTTTTTTTTTTATTGTATATACGTAATCATAGTGCGAATATAAAAGTGTCCATTCACTAAAAAGTTGATGAAATTAGCCGCTAATGCTTCGCGAATCTGCTTAGGCTGAATGTTTGTGGCCTCGGCACAGAAGGAAGCAGTATTTCAGCGCCTTTTAACTCTCAAATCAAATAAGGCAAGTCTCTGAAATATTCTGTCCTCGTCAGACACTGGCGAGCTGAAGGGTCGTGATGTAGAGAGCCAGAGTAATGACTTGTGGATGTCGTAAATATCAAGAAGCAGGACAGAGCTGTATCTGAATCTCACCTGCATCTCCTGCTGGGAATATGAATCTTCATTCCAGTGCTGGAGAAACTGGGACTGGAGCAGCGGTTTCAGCTGATTATCAAATATTTCATTCTGGCCCACTTTCATATATTGATTTATCTGGTATGTATAATTAGGTGGATGTTATATCATAAGCCCAGTTGAGATAAAGTGGTGTAACTATATTTTGCTATTTTGGTTCGTTTCCCTAGTGAAAAAAAGTAGATTAAAGTATACTAAGCATTATTATGCTATAGTGCAGTAAAGTACTTATTATTATACTTAAATTATAAAAGTAGTACAAAAGTCTTACTTAAATTGTGCTAAGTGTCCTTAACTGTACTAAAATGTAACATTTAAACATTTAAAATACTTCATGTATGTGACCCCATATTTTAAATGTGCTTACAGTAAAATTATAATATATTTAATGAGTATTACTATTACTCTATCACTATTATTATACACTTAATAAATATATGTGATCTATTTACAAATAGTACAATATGTGCAAATATGCTTCTTGTTCCTGTCTTTTGTAAGTAGCATAGTATGAATAAAAATATATATTTAATGTACTGTCATTTAATTTTTAAATAAATGTTACACATTAACTTTAATTTTTTTAATTAGTAGAAGTAATTAAATTTACTTTCTAAAAAGTTACAAGATACATTGTACTTTAAGTGAACTACTGTAACAGCTGTTTTTAACACACTTTGCCAAAAATGTACCAAAGTATATTTGGAAATAAGTATTTTAGAAGTATATTGAATTACATTAAACTAAAAGTGTATTTTATAGTAGTCTATTTCTTTATGCAAAGTATGATAAAAGTTTATTTTTAAACATTTGATAAAAGCATACTATTTTTTGTATTTGTAATATATTTTAAGTACATACATCTGTTAGCATATTAAAAGCATACTAAGACATTTCTCAATATGTTTTAAGTACAATTAAGTACAGGGTAAATTCAGTAATTAAACACAGTCATGTTGCCATTGGTAGTAATAACCGCTTTGTTTCATGATGATTATCATGTAAAATAAAGTTACAGTTTTTTTTTTTTTTTTAGTTTGATTCAAGTAGTGACATTATACAATCCTGTAAAACAATAAGGAACTTCATAAAACACTTTTGTCTTTTTAAAATCTTTGTATTATTTTAGAATTCGTCTTAGTTAATGTCCTGAAGTAGGCAAAAGTGTGGATTTGTATCGGTTTTAATTGGTCTGAGGCCATCGTGATCGCATGGCACTGCACACCGCACTACCAGGAAGCTCATCACCAGAATATTGACTACACCTGTTCCACCCACTATAAATACACTTCCACCTTACTCATTTTTCGCTGAATGTTGTTGGTTTTCCACTCAGACACAAAGATGTTATCCATTGCCTATATGTCAGCTCTCTATTGTTTCTAACCTTATTTATTTATTTTTTTCCTGAATATTTTCCCGTTTTAAAATATCACCTTGCTCTGTATGATCCTTGGACTGTCTTTGGTTTATGGTATGTGTACTCCCTCTTGCTGCTGTTTACCGGTATTGACCCTGCTCATTTTGACCAGCTTCTGTACCTCAGTTCTTTTTAAGTTCATAAACTGCATTTTTAATGCATCTTGGGTGCATTTACACTTGTATTTTAGATATTTGATATACAGTATAACTGGCTTATTTTCTATATATAATACTGTAAGAATGCCTGCATAGATTTTTCAGCTCTTATTTGACCAAAGTAAACACTGTCTAGTTTTTGATTATACTGGCCCTTTTAAATTAAATTCTTTAATTATCACCATATTTAAAGTCTCAAATTCTTGATTATCCATAAGCAACTCATGTTCCGTTTGCCAAAAAGGAACAATTGTTCTGATTAATCACTAGAATTAATCACTAGAGTGCTGATAATGAATTAATCCAAAGCCACAATGTGTCAATGAATAGAATGAATAGTAATTAGCCATTGAATGTGATTCCAGACAAATGGAGTTACAGTGAGTGAGGGTATGTATGTGAGTAAAAGCGAATATGTTCATTTACTCATTTAACAACTTTCTTAACTGCTTGTACTTCATCAGATCGAGTTGACCGAGCCGTACGGCCGTACAGTTCATTCTCGTGCGAGAGTTTGCATTAAAGCTCATTTCTTCTTTCATTAAAGAACCTTCTTCAGAGAATTCATTATCCAGAGAATGAAACGAAATATGCTTTATTCATTACTTCTTTGAACTGCTGAATGGAACAGGAAAGCTAATAAGCTTCAATCAGGAACCTGATAGAACCAGGCTTGATGAATTCACTCATGTCCTTGACATCTTGGTGGGATTCTGCGATAATGAAAATGGCTTTGGATAACGCGCTAAAAAGCAATTCACGTCAAGCAGGTAAATCAAACCTTACCGCTAATGATTACCTGCTGTTAATTAATATTTTATGATGACGCATTCGCCACCTTTGTAGGAGATGTGTGATACCTGTATTTAAGGGCTCATATAATAGAAAAGCACATTCACTTCAACAGACGCTTTAAATAAAATAAAAGAGTGTGATGGAGAAAATGAACAATGTTTTCAAACATACCCTTCAATCCGAGGTTTGCAGCAAAGGGACACATCCGGAAGCGGACAATAGGGGTGGGTATTGCCACTGATATCCCAGTTTGAGTCGATTCCGATTCACAAGGTCCCGATTCGATTCAAAATCAATTCATGAAGTTAATGAAGGGAGTGGGTATATATAGTGTGTGTAACAGGTGAAATCAATAATCAGGTGATTGGCTAACAGGTATCAGGGCTGCTGATAACTTCTATTCCTCCCAACGTAGCGCACTTAGCGAAGCCTCTCTCTTGACAGTTATAAAGTGAGGATATCAAATAAAAAAGGACCCAGTTAGACTGCTCTGAAGGTTTTCTGATTCTTAGATCTGCACTCTTGGGAGCTACAAGTCTCTTATCTCAGGGAGATAATGAAGCGAGTGGGTATATATAGTGCGTGTAACAGGTGAAATCAATATTCAGGTGATCCGCTTCTGAGTAGTGCCATGAGCCGAGTATGTGTTGAGGTTGCACCCATTAAACATTTACCAGATCTTCTCTGTCGAAGCCAAACAGCTTAGAAAAGTGGATACAATGAATAAATAATCCATTTTATTTGCTTTTTGGGCTACGTTTTGTATAATTTTCCATATACAATCAATTCCGATTTTTTCAAAGCAAACCTCCTATTGCTCCCAACGTAGCGCACTTAGCGTAGTCCGTCTCTTGACGGTTATAAAGTGAGGATATCAGATGAAAGGAACCCAGTTAGACTGCTCTGAAGCTCTTCTGATTCTTAGATCTGCACTCTTGGGAGCTACAAGTCTCTTACTGCAGGGAGTTTATTGAAGTGAGTCGGTATATATAATGTGTGTAACAGGTGAAATCAATATGCAGGTGATTGGCTAACAGGTATCAGGGCTGCTGATGCCTTCTATTCCTCCCAACGTAGCGCACTTAGCGTAGTCCGTCTCTTGACGGTTATAAAGTGAGGATATCAGATGAAAGGAACCCAGCTCTGAAGCTCTTCTGATTCTCAGATCTGCACTCTTGGGAGCTACAAGTCTCTTATCGGGAGTTAAGATTTTACTCCTGACAGACATTTCACCCCCCCCCCCACCGGTGTAAAAAAAGAACAGCCGTGCGTCTGCTCTTCAGGGTTTTACTACAATTTGGTCTCATATTGAGCTTGTCAGGGAGACATCACAATTACAGAAAAAGAACGGTAATATCTGATATTTGCCGAGCCCTATGGCACACATCAGGATATCTTTGAAATGTAAAAAGCAGAAACACTGAAGCTGTCGCCTGTTCCGGCTCCTTCGTCCAATTTCAGACTCTTTTCAGCATCAGGCGACGCAGGGCTTTGGTGCAACAATCCGAATGATGGATCCTGGGGCTTCTGTATTCTTTGAGTAGCTGCATAAATCAGAATATCAGGAAAATGAGTTGCAGGATAGAAGCTGAAATACACTATAAAGTACCAAAAGTATTGGGACTCCTGCTTATTTAAGTCAAGTCAAGATGGTTTTATTGTCATTACATCATTACATTTGAGTAAAAGTACAAAGCGCAATGAAATTACATTTCTTCGTAATCATTGTGCAATTCCATGTTGACAACATAAAGTGCAAACATGCAACAAATGTGCAACATAGATCTACAGGGGTTGGACAGTGAAACTGAAACACCTGGTTTTAGATCAAATCCGGGTTAGCACCCGAACATCCCTTTCAGACAGCTTCCTCTTACAGCATCCACAGTTAATCCTGTTGGATGTGGTTGGTGCTTCTTGGTGGTATGCTGACATTACCCTGGATACCGTGGCTCTTGATGCATCACAAAGACTTGCTGTCTTGGTCACAGATGCTCCAGCAAGACGTGCACCAACAATTTGTCCTCTTTTGAACTCTGGTATGTCACCCATAATGTTGTGTGCATTGTAATATTTAGAGCAGAACTGTGCTCTTACCCTGCTAATTGAACCTTCACACTCTGCTCTTACTGCTGCAATAATGTGCAATTAATGAAGATTGAACACCAGGCTGCTCCAATTTAGCATGAATGAAACCTTCCACACTAAAATGGTGTGAAAGGTGTTTCAGTTTCATTGTCCAACCCCTGTAATATTGTCATGTGACCACTAGATGGTACGGGAAGTGATAGCAAAGAGTCAATTGTTTAAAAAAAAATCAGCATCCCAGTGCAGAAAAGCAGAAATGTAATCTCTCCATTGGGGGATGCAGGATAGAGACACTGAGTAAGAGAAAAAGAGAGAGATATGGAAAGAGAGAGGGAGAAAGAGTTGTTTTTGGGTAGTGTACAAATGACACCAGGAGCTTTTCCGGTTTGGTGCGTCGCCGCCTCCAACAGCTATTATTGGAACTTTTTTGCATAATCGGCTGCACAGTGACACCTCATTACTCACGAAATGAGCCATTGAGCATTCCGCCATGTTTATATTTGACAGACATCTTAATATTGTCCCCTACACACACATAAACGCTGAATATTGATATTTGAAACTCATTACCGCGCTCCCTCCAGACGCGGCACAGAAGGTCCAGTCCGGTAAACGGCAGAGCGAGGTCATTCCTTTATTCTGCAGCATCTGTTACCGCACTGAGATCGGCAGGGTGGAGATATGTTATGGTACGAGTGTTAAATTGGTTTGGTCAGGACTTTTAGAGAAGTAGAGCATGGTGTGACTGCATTATAGGATTATAAAACTTATTATAAAAAAATATAGAGCATCACACAGAGAGCCTGTGTACACTGTAACTGTGTATTAGCTTCATAACGAGACCACCTACGCCATTATCTTATATTGTTGATGTATTTTAACCAATCATGACTTTCTATCTTCTTTATGCTACATTCCAACTTATAATCCTTAGAAATACTAATGCACTGAGGGCAGTGGTGAAGAATGCATTAGTGTGATGTAAAGTACTGTGATGTACAGTGGTGTGATGTACGATAGTATGATGTACAGTAGCATGATATACAGTGATGTGATCTGTAATGATGTGATGTATAATGGTGTGACGTACAGTACGGTCATGTACAGGGATCTGATGTATAGTAGTGTGATGTATAGTAGTATGATGTATAGTAGTGTAATGTACAGTGGTATAATGTACAGTGGAACAATGTTCAGTAGTGTGATGTACAGTGGTGTGATGTAAGGTAGTGTGATGTACAGTAGTGTGATATATAGTGGCGTGAAGTATGTTAGTTTGATACTCTGTAGTGTGATGTACAGTAGTGTGATGTACAGTAGTGTAATGTAGAGTAGTGTAGTGTTCAGTAGTGTGATGTACATTCGTCTGATTTACAATGGTGTGATGTACAGTGGTGTGATGTAAAATGGTGTGATGTACAGTGGTTTGATGTAAAATGGTGTGATGTACAGTGGTGTGATTTACAGTAGTGTGATGAACATTGGTTTGATGTACAATGGTGTGATGTACAGTTGTTTGATAAATAGTAGTGTGCTGTACAATGGTGTGATGTACAGTAGTGTGATGTATAGTAGTATGATGAACATTGGTGTGATGTACAATGGTATGCTCTACAGTAGTTTGATTAATAGTAGTGTACCGTACAGTAGTGTGATGTACATTAGTCTGATTTACAATCGTGTGATGTACAGTAGTGTGATGTACAATGAAATGTGTGATGTACTGTGGTGTGATGTAAAATGGTGTGATGTACAGTGGTGTGATGTACAGTAGTAAGATGAACATTGGTGTGCTGTGCAGTGGTGTGATTTACATTGATAAATAGTAGTGTGCTGTTCAGCAATGTGATATACAGTAATGTGATACATAGTAGTATGATGAACATTGGTGGGATGTACAATGATATGATTAATAGTAGTGTGATGTACAGTAGTATAATGTATTTTGGTAAAATGTGCTGTAGTGTGACATACAGTGGTGTGATGTACAGTGGTATGAGTGGTATGATGTACACTAGTGTGATGTACAATGACGTGATATACAGCCCAGTGTAACACCAGACAGATAGGGGTGACGCTTGCCGAATAAAAGGTAAAGACTGGTTTATTTACAGAGCCGTAAACAGGATAACACAACCAGATAACAGATTGAACAGAACTCACAGTATAAACAGAAGACGTAGTACAGGAAACAGTCCAAGATCCGAAGCCAGAAAGACAATCCGATAATACAACAAATCCGATAAGGGCGAAGACAAAAGGCAAAATCCGTAATACAGGAAAAAGGGTCATAACAAAAAGGCAGTCAGAAAAGGGTTTGGAAAAACGCTCAGTACGCAACATGAGTCGACAATACCTCGCAAGGAACCAATGCTAACAGAACCCTATATATACAAAACATAGAACCGGAACAACTTAGAACACAGGTGAGTCTGAACGGGGGAGCGTGACGCGATTGGGTGAAGGTGAGCGGCTGACAGTGACGTCATCACCAGTGGGTTCATGGGAAATGGAGTTCGGGAGTGTGGAAGGAGAGACTGGAGACGTAACAGTACTCCCCCCCGAGGAGTCCGAAAGGACCGAAGGATGAGGACGACACACCGGAACCGCCCCTCTCCGACCGGAGGCTCGACGGAGGAGAGGACCTGAAGCGGGGATAGCCTGGACAGGGACCCTGGTCCCGGGACGGCCCCTGGTCCTGGAGCCACGGACAGAACTGAGAGACCGAGTAGCAGCCGACCTACAGCGCCTACCCCTTCCAGGGTCAGGAGACCTCCTCCTTGGACGACCCCTAGGGCGTGGTGCTGGGCGAGACGGGTGAGACCTGTGGAACTCTTCCACCAACAACGGGTCAAGGATGTCGGCTGCAGTAACCCAGCTTCTCTCCTCAGGTCCGTAACCTTCCCAATCCACCAGGTACTCCAGGGCACCCCCTCTCCTTCTGGAGTCTAACAGGCGCTCTACCGCGTAGACAGGTCCCCCATCCATGAGCACCGGCGGAGGAGGCAGCATCCCATGCGAAGTTTCATCCAGCGGACCAGGGATAACCGGCTTAAGAAGAGAGACATGGAACGAAGGACAGATACGGTAATTAGACGGCAGCTCAAGGCGATAAGTGACTTCATTGATGGGTTTAATAATTTTAAAAGGACCAATAAACTTAACAGAGAGTTTTTTGTTTCCCTCAGGGAGCCGGAAATCCCTGGTAGATAGCCAAACACGATCCCCAGGGGAGTATAGAGGAGCCTCACGGCGATGGCGATCAGCCTGTTGTTTATGTTGCGCTAACACAGCCTCGATACGTCTGTGAGTCTCCTCCCACACTTCCTCACTACGGCGCATCCACTGATCCACAGCAGGGATGTCAGATGGTTCAGCTGACCACGGCATGAGAGGAGGTTGATAGCCTAGGAAGCACTGGAAGGGAGTTAGTTTGGTAGAAGAACTGACCAGTGAGTTTTGTGCTAATTCTGCCCAGGGGAGATATTGAGCCCAGTCATGGATGTTATTAGAACAATAGATACGTAAGAATTTTCCTAGTTCCTGATTCATTCTTTCGCACTGACCATTACTCTGGGGGTGATAACCAGAAGTCAAACTAACCGAAATGCCCAACCTATTCATAAAAGCTGACCAAACTTGTGATATGAACTGAGGACCACGATCGGAAACTATATCTTCGGGGATACCAAAAGCTCGAAAAACATTATTAAAAAGAGTTTCTGCAGCTTCAAATGCTGTGGGTAATTTAGCAAAGGGGATGAACTTAACTCCACGTGAAAAACGATCTACAACCGTCATTATTACTGTGTTACCCAAAGATACGGGGAGATCAGTGACAAAATCGACTGCCAGATGGGACCAAGGTCGAGCTGGAACGGGTAGGGGTACTAGTTTACCTGCAGGTAGAGTACGTGGAGTTTTACTTTGTGCGCATACGGTGCATGATGAAACAAATTCATGAATATCAGCGCGCATAGTTTCCCACCAAAAACGACTCTCTAGTAATTGATGGGTGCGAGTCTCACCAGGATGCCCGGAAGTTAAAGAAGTATGGGCCCATGTTATTAATTTACCCCTGCATTGATTAGGTACATACGTCTTGTTTGGAGGACATTCAACAGGAGGGGGTGTGACTTCATTAAGCTGATTGATCTCATCTGAGATCTCCCACCTGATTGGGGCCAAGACTACCTCAGGTTTTAGAATTGTGGTGGGTTCAGACATAATAGAATTATTCTCATCATACATGCGGGAAAGAGCGTCAGCTTTGGTGTTTCTGGAACCTGGACGGTAGGTCACAGTAAAATTGAACCGGGAGAAGTAGAGTGACGGATAAAACCCTGAGCCAGAGACTCCTGCACATACTCTTCCATGGCAAGTTCCTCAGTCTGAGTTAGAGGATAGATGTGAGATCTAGGAGGTATTTGATTATCTATGAGATCAATGGCACAGTCATAGGGGCGGTGTGGTGGAAGTTGAGTAGCCCGAAGTTTACTGAAAACTTCACGAAGATCAGAGTATTCTTGAGGGATATGTGCAAGAGACTCAGGCTCAGGACTTTCTACTGTTGTAGATTGGACCTTCAATTTAGGAGTAGTGATACAATTTTCATGACAATAGGGAGACCAAGACATTATTTCATTATTTAACCAGGAAATAAAAGGGTTGTGTTTTCTCAACCATGGGAGACCCAAAATAACAAAATAGTCTGTGTCTGTTAGTACAAAGAACCTGATTTCCTCAGAGTGCAGGGCACTGACGTTCATCTTGACAGGAACGGTGGTGTGGGAGATGGTCCCCTGTCCAATTGGTGTCCCATCCACCGCAGACATTTTCACAGGCTTATCCAAGGGTTCTACTGGAATCTGGAGTTGTAGAACCAGCTGCTCATTAATAAAGTTGCCCTCGGCACCGGAGTCTATTAGTGCTGGAAACACAGAAGGAGAAACTGACTGGCAGAGCAGAACAACAGAAATGAAAATAGATTTGGAAATCATGTCAGAGCAGTGACCGCTTACCCCTTTAGCGTGTGGAGAAGATTCCACACGCTTTCCCGAGTATTCAGCAGGTGGCTCGTATGGACGGTCCGGGTTGCCATGGAAACCATGGGATTGCCCACCGCGGGACAAGCCAAAAGTGTTATAGTTATTATTCAATACTCGGGGGGGCCGAATCTGACAATTACGGAGCATATGTCCAGTTCCACCACAATATAGACATAATCCAGCCTGAATGCGTCGTTGTCGTTCCTCTCTTGACAATCGAGTAGTGTCGACTTGCATGGGCTCCTCACGGGTCGATGAAGAGGCAGCTGGGCGACGTGAGGTGGAGAACCGAGGAGTAAATCCGGCAGAGCGAGGAGTATCCAGGTGAGCAGCTGTAGCAGTATTCTTATGATCTGCTGACGAATTTCGTTTAAGCTGATCCAGTCTTATAGCCAGAGAAATCAAGTCATTTAGGGGAAGACCATCATCCTTGCAGGCTAACTCAGCTAAAATGTCCGACCGTAAACCATTACGGAACATGACACGCAGAGCTGGCTCATTCCATCCGCTACCCGCCGCTAGCGTACGGAAATCCAGCGCGTAATCTGCTACAGGGCGATTTCCCTGGTGTAAACGGACCAATAACTCTCCCTGAGATTGTCCTTGATGGGGATGATCGAAAACAAGCTGAAATTCGCCCAAAAATCGTTCATAGGTGCCGCTCTCCACCATAGGCCAGATAGCAGTAGCCCAGTCCAAAGCTTTACCGGTCAAACGCGAAACAAAAAACGAAACACGAACTCTATCGGTGGTAGATGGCATGTTGGCAAAATATAACGACATTTGGAGCAAAAAACCCCTACACAGATTCGGAGAACCGTCATATTTGTCCGGTTTACTCACAGAAAAAACAGTTGCTGCCGGAGCTGGATAAGCTAAGCTAGCCGGGGCCTGGCTAGCGGGAGCTAAGCTAGCCGGGGTAGCTACACTCAGCTGGGCTAACTGAGCTGAGATACCCTGGAGGCTAGCGGTTATCTGGTCTAGCTGGGAGTGTTGCTCGGTTTGCTGGGCGGTGAGAGCGCTAACAGAGAGAGTTAGACCCTCGAACAGCTGGCTATGCTGCCCGAGCATTCTCCTCTGGTTATCAACAGCCTGCTGTAAATCCTTAAATTCGGCCATCACAGCTTTCGGCGAGGTATTATGTAACACCAGACAGATAGGGGTGACGCTTGCCGAATAAAAGGTAAAGACTGGTTTATTTACAGAGCCGTAAACAGGATAACACAACCAGATAACAGATTGAACAGAACTCACAGTATAAACAGAAGACGTAGTACAGGAAACAGTCCAAGATCCGAAGCCAGAAAGACAATCCGATAATACAACAAATCCGATAAGGGCGAAGACAAAAGGCAAAATCCGTAATACAGGAAAAAGGGTCATAACAAAAAGGCAGTCAGAAAAGGGTTTGGAAAAACGCTCAGTACGCAACATGAGTCGACAATACCTCGCAAGGAACCAATGCTAACAGAACCCTATATATACAAAACATAGAACCGGAACAACTTAGAACACAGGTGAGTCTGAACGGGGGAGCGTGACGCGATTGGGTGAAGGTGAGCGGCTGACAGTGACGTCATCACCAGTGGGTTCATGGGAAATGGAGTTCGGGAGTGTGGAAGGAGAGACTGGAGACGTAACACCCAGTAGTGTGATGTAAAGTTTATAATATACAATAGTATTATGCTCAGCGGTTTGATACACAATAGTGTGATGTATAGTAGTATGATTTACATTGAAGTGATGAACAATGGTATGATGTACAGTAGTATGTAATACACTAGTGTAATATACAGGGGTATTATATACAGTAGTATGATGTACAGTAAGTGTGATGTACATCATTATAGGCCTTCTTTAACAGCCATCTGGGTCTATTGTCAGGCTCTTGTTTTGACAGATGGCTGTATGAGTTTACAGTGATGTTCAGAACGTTTGAGAGCACAGAGTGTACCTGTGTTCAGTGTGCTGTGTAAATGACTGTGTTCTCAGACCTGCAGGAACACCTGTTTGTCTTTCTTGAGTAAACAGTGCTGTGTGATTTCACTTCACTTAGTCAACACACCTTCAACCTGCCAGAGCCACACCACCACCCACACTGATCAGCTCAGTCTGAAAGAACCTCAGTGACCAGGAGCATGGTTTATTAAACACCATCCTCTCTTTCCTTGTTCAAATCTACACTCAAGACTCACCTCTTTTCTCTTGCCTACGGCCTTCCCTCTGTTTAATGTACTATACCACTTATCCCTGCTGTCTGTTCTCGTACTATGTTGATTGTCTGTCACCACTTGTTGTGTAATGTTTCTATTTGTTTTCACAAATGATGACTGTAAGCGTCTTTGGGTTTTAGAAAAGCGCTATATAAAAAAAAAAATAAAGTATTATCCTGCTGAACTGCTTGATTACTTCAGGTGTTGTTTTTGTAGGTTTTGTGTTTTTGTTAAACACCATCCAGGCTGGTAGTAGAGTAATTTTTCTAATATTATTTTAAGTATTCAAGTACATTTTATAGGTCAAAAACTGTTACTGTTGCTTTAGCGTGCCAGATACCGAAACCACCCAAAATTGCTACAGCTTTATTAGTATGCCAGCATGTTAGCATGCTGACTAATGACCAACATTGCTTTCATGTCTTTAGCATGTTGGCTACAAACCTAGTTTTAATACCAGCTTTAGAATTTTCTTCTTGGATCAATAAAGTATCTATCCATCCATCCATCCATCCATCCATCCATCCATCCATCCAGCCACAAACCCATTCATCTAACCACTCATCCATCCAACCACCCATCCATCCATCGAACCATTCACCCACCCATCCATCCATCGAACCATTCACCCACCCGCCCACCCATCCATCCATCCATCCATCCACCCACCCATTCATCGATCCAAATGCCCACCCACTCACCCACCCACGCATCCACACATCCATCCAACCACCTATTCAACGATAAACCAATTAAATTACCTGCCCATTCATCCTTCCATCCATCAAACCATCCATTCATTCATCCACATACTTACCCAACCACCTATTTAACTATAAACCCATCCATTCACCCTCTCACACACCCACTCACCCATCCATCCATCCATCCATCTATCCACAAATCTATCAATTCACCCACAAAGCCATCCATCCATCCATCCACCCCCCAACTAACCACCCACCCGCCCATCCATTCATCCACCCAACTAACTACCCACACACCCTCCCGCCCATCCATCCATCCATCCATCCTACCACCTATTCTAACATAAACCCATTAATTTATCTGCCCATCCATCCATCCATACATCCATCTGCCCATCCATCCACCCATTCATTTATCCAAATGGCCACCCACTTACTCACCCACCCATCCACACATCCATTCAGGCACCTATTCAACCATAGACCCATCAATTCACTCACCCATCCCCCCAATTATTCATTAAATAAAATTGTTTACTAGTCTACTGCAACAAAATGAAAATTAAATTGTATTATTGCATACGATATGATATGGCACACCCCTAACTGTGACTTTTATCAAAGTCAAAGTCAAAGTGGTTTTTATTGTCATTTCAGCTATATACAGAGTACAAAGTGAAACGAAACAACGTTCCTCCAGGGACCATGGTGCACATAAACACAGTGTAGACAGAACAATAGTGCAACAGTACAAAAGTGCAGACAGACAATACAACACCATACAGACAAAGAATAATAAATAACAAGACAGTGTGCAAATTATGCAGTGTGCAAAAAAGACCAGCGATATATATACGATATATACCATCGTATATACCATACGATATGGCACACCCCTACTATCTATACTCCTTCTACACTTCTAGTAGTGAACGGGAATACTCTTCACACCTTTGCTTCCCAGGCTGGTGCACACCCAACTACTCCAAACCCAGTCTAATAGGATTACCAGCTGCGTCTCATCGTTCTCAGCACCAGACGTGATAAATAATTTGTCTGGTTTACTCCCAACACTCCCAACACTTTGAACTCAGTTGTTTCCCTCTAATCTATTTATGTAGACAATCTCAGAATGGGCTAATTATGTGGAATTTTTTTGTCTCCACGCTCTGGACGGGTGTCTGCGCTGTGGACAGAGCGGTTCAGGTTAATGAGGACCCTCCGGACACATGTTTACCTTGAAGTTCCATATTTGTCTCACAGTTTACATAGTATTTTCCCAGAAGTCTTGGGAATAATCAAGATGTTTTAAGGCAAAATTTGGGTTGAACCTTAATGTACTTTTTGCTCAACAGTGTTTTTTTTGTCTTGGCACTCTGCCATGCAGGCTATTTTTTCCCCCAGTGTCTTTCTTATAGTGTCTTATGGAGTCATGAACACTGACATACGGCAGGTGAGGCCTGCAGTTCTTTGGGTGTTGTTGTGGGGTCTTTTGTGACCTCTTGGATGAGCCGTCGCTGTGGTCTTGGGGTAATTTTGGTCAGCCGGCCACTCCTGGGAAGGTTCACCACTGTTCCACGTTTTTGCCATTTGTGGATAATGGCTCTTACTGTGGTTTGCTGGAGTCCCAAATCTTTAGAAATGGCTATATAACCTTTTCCAGACTTATAGATCTCGATTACTTTCTTTCTCTGGTAGGAACATTTACAGTGGTGTGAAAAAGTGTTTGCTCCTTCATGATTTCTTATTGTTTCACAGCGCTGTGGAGAAATTTTGTTCCACTCTTCTTTATAGAATTGTTATTTTTCCCCCACATTGAAGGGTTTCCCACATGAACCGCTTTTTTAAGGTCATCCACAGCATTTCAATGCTGGTGAAGAGGTGAAGTTGCTGATGTGTTTTGGGTCATCGTCCTGCTACAGAACCCAAGTTCAGAACCCAAGTTTCAGCTTGAGGTCACAAACAGATAGCCGAACATTCTCCCTTAGGATTTTTTTAGTAAACAGCAGAATTCATGGTTCTATTTATCACAGTAATTCTTCCAGGTCCTGAAGCAGCAAAACAGCCCCAGACCATTACACTACCACCACCATGTTTTACAGTAGGTATAATGTTCTTTTTCTGAAACGATATAACTAGATATAACAGAACACACACCTTCCAAAATGTTCAACTTTTTTTTTACAGTTAACAGAGTATTTTCCAAAAAGTCTTGGGGATCATCAAGATGTTTTCTGGCAAAATTTAGACGAGTGTTAAAGTTATTTTTGCTCTTTATTATTTCTTTGTCTTGGGAATTTTGCCCAGTCTGTCTGACACTGACCTAAACTGTACTTCAGATGTTATTGTGGGTTCTTTTGTGACCTCTTGGATGAGTCGTCGCTGCCCTCTTGGGGTAATTTTGATGGGCCGGCCACTCCTGGGAAGGTTTACCATTGTTCTAAGTTTTCGCCATTTGTGTATATGCCTCTCACTGTGGTTTGATGGAGATCTCAATTACTTTCTTTCACATTTTGTCCTGAATTTCTTTAAATATAGTCATGATGTCTAGCTTTTGAGTATCAATTGCAATTGGGATTTTCAGAAAAGTTTCTTATAAAACATAAAACCTTTATCTAATGCTTTCATAGAACAGGTTATATCAGTTTAAACACTTACAAAAATGCTGGACTTTTATTAACCAGCACTAATTTTTCATGACCAAACATCTTCAGTATGATTTCCCTGCTGCAAAACTTAAGAAGCGAACTTCAGCGAAGGAGGAAACTTGGCCTAAGTAGAGCACTGAGGCAGGAGTTCATGAGTTCATGCCTACCAAAGATAGGGCCATCTGTAATGAAAATAAAGCTTTAAATTATCCACCTACACTTTTGTAAATATAGGACAGCTGGCGGGACATAAGGAAGGGCTGCTGATAATTACTGCACTTCTTTTCTTTTCGTCTTTCTTTTACTGTCACTCAACCAACGTGCCCCACTAACCTGGAAGTGCCAATCCGGATGATGTAATTATAGCCTTGCTAGGATACCCACTGTCGATCATTAGTTTAAAATAGGGCAGTCTTAAAGAAGCTCAGTTTTAGCACTCAGAACTGCTGCAGTCTCAGTGCAGACGACATTTACTTATTTCAACAATTTAATGGTTATAAAAGGGCAAGATTTAACTTTTCTTGCATTTTTTTTCTGCAATTGTATGTTTTATCAGTGATAATTAAAAACCCTGCCCTTTCTGTGCTCTATAGATAATCTTGTTTAATGTTTTCCTTATTGTAGATTTGTCAACAAAAATGTTAGCATGTGCCAGAGATTTCTGTATTCAGTCTTCAGCTGACACTCTAGGATTCTTCCTCACCTCATTGGTCATTCTGCGCTGTGCTCTTACAGTCACCTTTACAGGACTTTACTTCACCACACCTAGGGAGAGTAGCTCCAGTAACAGTGCTGAACTTTCTCTATTTGTAGAGCGTCTGTCTCACTGTGGACACTGAATATCAAGGCTTTTAGATATACTTTTGTATCCAGCTTTCCAGCTTCATGCTACAAGTCAACAGTTCTTAAACGTCTTCTGAGAGGCATGATTCACATCAAGCAATGCTTCTTAACAACAGCAAACTCAAAACTGGCAGCTTTAACCAACCCGTACAATCTCATTACATCCTGGCTCCAATGACATCTTAGAAAAGTCATTAGCCTAGGGGTTCACATACTTTTCCCAATCTGCACTGTGAATGTTAACATGTTGTGTTCAATAAAAGCATGCAAACATATCATCTTTTGTTTGGTATTAGTTTAAGCCAGGGGTGTACAAACTACGGCCCGCGGGCCGTTTGCGGCCCGTTTCCTTTTTTGGAGCGGCCCGCGAGGTATTTTAGAAATAGAATGAAAGTTGGCCCGCTGTTAAGCAGGTTTTTATAATGTGAGATTCAAAGTTTGAACGCTAGGTGTCAGAAAAGGGCCAAAGAGTCTAAAAGCGGAGAGGGTGCGCATTTCTAGCGCAGAAAAACGGGCCAAAGAGTCTAAAAGCAGAGAGAGTGCGCAATTCTAGCACAGAAAATCGGGGCAAAGAGTCTTAAAGCGGAGAGAGTGTGCATTTCTAGCGCAGAAAAACTGGCCAAAGAGTCTAAAAGTGGAGAGAGTGCGCATTTCTAGAGCAGAAAAACAGAGCAAAGAGTCTAAAAGCGGAGAGAGTGCGCATTTCTAGTGCAGAAAAAACAGGCCAAAGAGTCTAAAAGTGGAGAGAGTGCGCATTTCTAGCGCAGAAAAACGGGCCAAAGAGTCTAAAAGCGGAGAGGCTGTGCATTTCTAGCACAGAAAAAACAGGCCAAAGAGTCTAAAAGTGGAGAGAGTGTGCATTTCTTGAGCAGAAAAACGGGGTAAAAGAGTCTAAAAGCGGAGAGAGTGCGCATTTCTAGCGCAGAAAAACGGGACAAAAGAGTCTAAAAGCGGAGAGAGTGCGCATTTCTAGCGCAGGAAAACGGACCAAAGAGTCTAAAAGTTGCCGTAATTAAGGAGTTTTATATTAAGAGACATCATGAAATTAAACATCAATTTGAAAAATCTTAGTTTACACAACACTGTCAAAGATAAAGATAGTAAGTCAAGTAAAATGGTGTGTAAATGAAATAATCAGGAAAATGTATTATTTAAAGTGGTATATTTCATTATTTGTTTTATTACAGAGTCTGTGGCCCGTGACTTCAAATATATTTCTCCTTCTGGCCCCCAACAAAAAAGGTTTGGACACCCCTGGTTTAAGCAGACTGTGTTTGTCTATTGTTGTGACTTAAATGAAGATCAGAACACATTTAATGACCAATTTATGCAGAAATCCAAGTATAATCCCACAGGGGTTCACATACTTTTTCTTGCATTAACCTAAAACTTTTGTTTCAAAATTCTGCTTGAAAAGACAGAATACAAGTAAGAAAGTAGGTTAAAGTCCCAGGAACCCTAAATCTCTTCGTAATTAAAGGTTAATGTTGGTCGTGTGGAGACACATGCATGCCCTAAATAGACTCTAGGACCTTTTTATTCAATTACATTTACCTGAACCATAACTTCTGCCCTTTCAGTGTAAATTGGATGGTGCTAATTTTGGCTAAAGCAGGAGGAGGCTATACCTTTAGCTGTCAGACGGCTAATGTAGCTCGTTCCTCCAGCGTTGCTCCAGTTGGAGCTATTTCTGCTTTATTAGAGGTTGTTTTTTAAAGTGAGTCCAAAGTGAATAAGTTTAAATGGAGAAATTGAAGAAAATCAGAGTTTAAAAGAGTTTATAAGCTTTTTTCTATGTATTTGTTCCATTAAAGCTCTTTAGGTCCAGTAAATAACTGGAAATGGTACAAAATCCAGTGTATAAAATGACTTTAAGGAAAACAAATGAACTAAAAGCTACAAAAAAAACAGTTATTTTAATGTTGTAAAAGGAAGAAATATCAGTATGTTGTAAAAGTATATTGAAAAAAAATATATATTTTCTCAAATTTAAACGTGTTGATTAACATCTTAGCTGGTTATTAGCAATGGAGATAAACTGAGCTTTGAAAATAGATTTTTTACTCAAAATAATATTATTTAGTATAAATAATTCAACTTTTTTTTCAACTCTGAATCTAATAACACATATTTAACCATTTAAAACATGTATCCATCAATCTCAAGCAGCTTTGAGCTTAAGCAGTCCTCCCATGGTCTTCAGAAGAACCAAACAAACCAGCTGATGTCACTTCCTGTTGTAGACTTCCTGTTGTAGATGTGATTTCCTGTTGTAGAAGGTTTCAGATGTTTCAGATTGGGGTGATTACACTGTTACGGTAACAGGACTGAGTGAAAACCCAGGGACACAACTAAAATGTGTGTTTTAACTTAAATATTATGGATTTATTATAAAAATATATATTTTTAAAGCATATATGAGATTTAGTCACACGATAATGTAAAAAAAAATACGTCTCTGAAGGATTTTAATTATTATATTTCATGGTAAAGTTTATAGTTAGAGAGTGGGAACAGGTAACAAATACTATTTTAGTGTTTTTAATACATATCTTACTTTTGCAATTAGTTCATTGTACAAGAAACTATGCTTCATGATAAAATGTTAATTTTAAAGTTATTTTTTGTGCACATTTATACATATAATTTCCTGGGGACACAAAATTTAAGAAGTACTGGTATGCTTTATAACATCAAAGGAACACATTTCAGCTATTAATTAAAACAAATATTTTAAAGTTTAAAGTTTAGTGGCTCTTTAAGACCAAAATAATTAATATGCAGCTCTGGAAAAAAAAATAAGAGACCACTTAAAAATTATGAATTTCTTTAATTTTTAACCAAATTGAAAACCTCTGGAATATAATCAAGAGGAAGATGGATGATCACAAGCCATCAAACCTTTAAGATGAACTGCTTGAATTTCTGCACCAGGAGTAAAGCAGCATAAAGTTATCCAAAAGCAGTGTGTAAGACTGGTGGAGGAAGAGAACATGATGCCAAGATGCATAACAAAAAAACTGATTAAAAAACACCAGGGTTATTCCACCAAATATTGATTTCTGAACTCTTAAAACTTTATGAATATGAACTTGTTTTCTTTGTATTATTTGAGGTCTGAAAGCTCTGTGTCTTTTTTTGTTATTTCAGCCATTTCTAATTTTCTGTAAATAAATGCTCTAAATGACAATATTTTTTTATTATTAGGAATTTGGGAGAAATGTTGTCTGTAGTTTATAGAATTTAACAACAATGTTAATTTTACTCAAACATAAAGACTTTATGTTTAAAGACTTTAAAAACTTTACTGAGAAGCACCAGTCATATTTAATAAAGGTCTAAAACTTTTTATTAAGGGGTAAAAAAACGAGAATGAAAATTGTACAGTGTTTACTGACGGCGCTGCCAATATTAAAATGATTTACCTCCTGAACCGTAAAGAAAGCAGCAGCGGGAGAGACTGCGGCGGCGGATTCGGTTCTTGGGTTTTGGAGATAGTTTTATTCCAGATTTCATTTGCTGGGAGTCTCGCTGCCACCGGGCCGCAGAGCTTCACTCAGAGCATGTAATGAGTTGGATGTAGAAGATTATTTGTTAAATTGGAAAGTTTAGGAGGTTAATGACTGAATGAAGAGATGGCCAGTTTTATATCCCTCAGGAGAAACATTTCAAACTATTTCAATATAAACCAGGACTGTTTCCTTTTCTTCTGCTGCATAGATATTGATATAACCATTCCATAAACATGTTATTACAGATGTTATAGGCTATTATGACTTGTAATGTATGGAGGACCAAAACTGCCAAAATTTAAAATAAATAAATAAATAAAAACATAAGTAAATCACTCAATAAAAGTAATATGGTGATAGTCGTAAAGAATAATTATAATCAATACAAAAATAAATACATATCCATTTGTATGTATTGTTTATTTATTTACATACGTATTTATTCCTGTATTTATTTATTTCCCAATGTATTTATTTCCCAATTTATTTATTTCCTGATTTATTTATTTCAGTTTTTCCTTTTCCTTATATGATAATGAAGGGGCTGTCCAGCAATGATGTCACGGTGTCTTAGCATTCCTATTGGCGGCAACTTTGGTAACATAGAAGATTATTATAAAAAATGCCCCTTTATTAAAATATAAGGACAAGGAAATACAGAAATAAATCAGGAAATAAATGAATGCAGAAATAAATAGAAAAAAAAGGACAAATTAAACAATGTTAATAAAGAAAACCATAAATAACAAATAATTAAGAAATTTATTTGTATAGATATGTATTTATTTTTATATTAATTATAATTATTCTTTGCTGTTTTAATCACCATATTACCTTTATTGAGTGATTTACTTACATTTTTATTTATTTATTTTTTAAATTTTGGCAGTTTTGGTCCTCCATAGTAATGACATTTAATGTCCATACGAACATAGAAATATGAGTCTGTACATTAGAGACTAGAGGCTGAGCACCTTCTCTTTTAACTCACTCAAGTGTCTCAGTCTGCCTTCATTGAGTTTACCGTGCAGCCTAAAGGAGCAGAAACATGTAGAATGTATTTCTCCCTCGTATAACTAGTTAGTTGTGTAAGTGTAATTAATGTCTTAACTAGGCAAGGAAAAAGGGACAATACATGCAGAAATACATTTTAAAATCTATTTCCAAGTTTACAAGTCACCTCAGAGTGAAGTTATCTAGATGATGTATCCAGTAGATTTCCCTAGATTTGTGAAGTTTGCCCAAAAACATCTTTAACCACAACTTGCTCTATACCAAAAAAAAAATATATATATATATTTATATATATATAAAGTCACATGTAGAATGATCCCCAGTCTTTAAAATGTTGTGCCACTGGATAGCTTTATTTTTTATTTTATTTTTTAGAGTTAAAATTTTTATCTCATTTTCTCCCCAATTTACAAGGCTAATTACCCATCCCACTCATTAGGACTCCTCCCTATCACTAGTAATGCCCCAGTAGAACACAGGAGATTAGGAAATCACTGGTTTGAATCCCGGTC
The DNA here is from genome assembly GCF_023375975.1 of Astyanax mexicanus. NCBI lineage: Eukaryota > Metazoa > Chordata > Actinopteri > Characiformes > Acestrorhamphidae > Astyanax > Astyanax mexicanus. The sequence goes on along the minus strand of NC_064411.1, from coordinate 53,026,857 downwards.
ATGCAGCTTGCCATCAGCTGCCAGAACCCCGAGAGAGCACAATTGGTCTTGCTCTCTCTGGGTGGGTACAGTAGATGGTGCTTTTTCCCCTCATCACTCCTAGGGTGATGTGGATCAGCACAAGGCTGCGTCTGTGAGCTGATGTATCAGAACCGAGTCGCTGCGCTTTCCTCCGAGCGGTAGCGCTCTGACTTTACATGTATCGGAGGAGGCATGTGCTAGTATTCACTCTCTTGGTGTTGTAGCATCGCTAGTGATGGGGGATATACATCTGAAATAAAATTATAAGGTCCAAAAAGTCACGATTAGAATATTATTAGCGTAAAAAGGGAGAGTTTAATTTATGTCACAGTTTATTTTAGACTCTGCTGTTCTATTATTCATGTTCAGCACCTGGATCTCTGGAATAAAGTCAGAATCGTAGCCCTGTGACAGCGCAGACCGTCAGAGCGGCAGCATCGCAGGGCGATGAGTGACAGGTACGGAGGCCGACCGCTGGGAGACCGCACAGTTAAACTGGAGGCTCTTATTTATGGTACCTGACAGCAGAAAAAGCAGAACTGAGGGCCCGGCGGACACTCTGACATTAAAAGGGCTGTATAGTTCACTTTTCCTGCGTTTTAGTTTATCTCTCTCGGGTCAGCTGATACACTCTACATAGTTTTACCCACTGAAAGTTGTGGTGATTTATGTCTGCATGACCGTTTTATAACCTTTTTAGGGCTGGTTTGATTCATCGAACATCAAACTAGTCTACAATGATGTACGCTGCCCTCAGGATGCTGTTAATGGACTATTTTTAGGGCCATACTTTAGCGATCTATAGTGCACCGGTCAATCGTGTAACCTGCAGCTTGATTAAGGGCGTGTCGATGTGTCTTTGGTATCGTGAGGACGAATAAAAAATACACCTTGCGCAGCTCGAAACGCTCAAAAGGCATGAACTAATTCCCTTAACCCTCCTGTTATGTTCAAATTTCAGGAACAGCAATGGTGTTCCAGGGTCAGTTTGACCTGGTGCATGTTTAATTATGCAAAATTTGATCTGAAACCAAGTAAATCCCAAAAAGCAAATATTTAAATATTTAATTACTAACTCCATTACTCCATTACTAATTATTCTATCAATATTTATTGCAATGGAGTTCTTTACCTCTAACAGGTAATGCTTCAATTAGCTTTATTCACTTGATTTTTATTTAAAAAATCATGTTCAAACTTTTTTTTTTAACATTTTACTAATTTGTACTGTATTCATTTTTAACTGTTCATGTTTACAGTTATATGCACTAAATGTGCTACACTTTTTTGCGTTTTTTTGATAGATTTTTGCTGTTACATTACTTTATTTGTCTTATATTCATTATCTTAATACACACTTACTGTTTACTAAACAGACAAACGTTTCTACTTTTTGTTTCTACTGAATGTATGAAATATCTGTAGGCACTAACTCACTTGTGTAGCAGGGGAACACAAAATTAAAATCTTGTGATAATTACCATTACACTGCTATTGATATAAGGGCTTAAATAGTCTAGTGCACTGTGTTAAGAAGACAATGTGTTAAATCTCGCCTATTTTGACTGTTTTTCCACAGCAGTGTTTGTATTTTTCTGTGTTCTGAATTAAAAAGATAAAATCACTTGATGTCAGAAATGACATTAAATCATCTAAAATGTATTTTTAACACTATTTAAATATACTGATTAAAACATTTTTACAAAATCTCAGTGTATCTTTGGGACAGAATGAGAACAGTCACCAAAAACAATTTAACACGTCTGCAACTCAACCACCTTTTCATCAAAGGCCAATTTTCATAAAATTGTCTACGATGTAATTGTCCACCCTGTCATTGTCCAACCTGCAACTGTCCACCATGTAATTATCCAGTCTATCACTGTCCACCTCATAACTGTACATGCTGTTATTGTCCACCCTTTCATTTTTCATCCTGTAACTGTCAACCCTGTCATTGTCCACCTTGTAAGTGTCCATCCTGTACTTGTCCAACCTGCCATTTTTCATTCTGTAACTGTCAACCCTGCACTTGTCCACCCTATAATTGTCCACCTTGTCACTCTCCACCCTATAAGTGTCCAACCTATCATTTTCCACGCTGTCATTATCCACCCTGTAACGTGCACCTTTTGGTTGTCTAATCTGTAACTGTCCATCCTGTCACTGTCCACACTCTCACTGTCCACCCTGTTACTGTCCACTCTGTCATTGTCCAAACTGTAACTGTCCACCCCATAACTTTCCATGCTGTAACTGTCAATCCTGTCACTGTCCACCCTGCAGTTGTCCACTCTATCACTGTCCACTCTGTAACTGTCCACCCTGTCATTATCTAACCCATCATTGTCCACCCTGTAAGTGTTCACTCTGTAACTGTCCACCCTGTCATTATCTAACCCATCATTGTCCACCCTGTAAGTGTTCACTCTGTAACTGTCCACCCTGTCATTATCTAACCCATCATTGTCCACCCTGTAAGTGTTCACTCTGTAACTGTCCACTCTGTCTATGTCCATCCTGTAACTTTCAACCCTATAATTATCCAACCCGTCACTGTCCACTATGTTATTGTCCACCCTGTAACTTTAACCCTGTAACTGTCTACCATATAACTGTCCACCCTGTCATTATCCATCCTGCAACTGTCCACCCTGTCTTAGTCTGCCCTATCATTGTCCATCCTGTATTAGTCCATCCTGTCACTATCCACCCTCTTATTGTCCACCCTGTAACTGTCAACCCTGCAATTGTCTACCCTGTAACTAGCCACCCCATAACTATCCCCACTGTCATTGTCCACCCCATAATTGTCCTTACTCTCATTGTCCACGCTGTAACTGTCCACCATCTGGTTGTCCACCCTATAGTTGCCCACCTTGTCATTGTCAACCCTGTAACTGTCATTACTGTCACTGTCCACTCCTTAACTGTCCACCCTGTATTTATCCACCATGTAACTGTCCTCACTGTCATTGTCCTATCCATAACTGTCCTTGCTGTCATTGTCCACCCCATAACTGTCCTCACTGTCATTGTCCACTCTGTTACTGTCCACCATATAGTTGTCCACCCTGTGACTGTGCACCCTGTAACTGATAACCCTATAATTGTCCAACTCATCATTGTCCACTATGTTATTGTCCACCATGTAACTTCAATCCTGTAACTGTCCTCGCTGCCACTGTCCACCCTGTAATTCTTCAACCTGTATCTGTCCATCCTGTAATCGTCCACCCTGTCTCACAGCTTATCATAAAAAGGTGGATGCATGACGATCATGCATGACAGAAATTGACCCAAATATTTTATGTTCTAACAGTTGTGGAACACATTTGTGTAAGGAAATATATTGTATAGATAATTTAATGTCCTTCATTGTCTTTACCAGGTTTTTTTTTCTCCTCTTTTATCCCTGCAGGTCAGTGGAGTGAGCACGGCTATGGGTCGTAAGCGAGAACACCGGGTCCTCCTGATGGTCATCACCATGGTGGTCTGCTACCTGCTCTGCTGGCTCCCGTACGGCATCATGGCTCTGATAGCTACGTTTGGAGAACCGGGGCTCATCACGCCGGAGGCCAGCATCGTTCCCTCACTGCTGGCCAAAACCAGCACCGTCATCAACCCCATCATCTACATATTCATGAACAAACAGGTGAGGGAGCGTCGTTTTTTTATAATAATAATTAATACTATAATTAATGATTATTAGTAGAATAACTTATAACATGATCAGGATGCTCTTGTCGGCTGTGTGGGTTTTAGTCTCTGAATCTGCCCTCGGCCATTCCCTCAATCCCATTTCCACACCCTGGATTGCCAAGTGTAGACAATAGCAAGCAAACAGTGTGCTGAAGCCATGGGAAAGGGTGAGCTGGCTATTTTGTCACATCAGTTCAAAGAATATTTTCCCAAAGTCATGGGGACCATCAAGATGTTTGTTGGTAAATGTGAGACGGGCCATTATGTTCTTTTTGGCTAATGGTATAATTTTCACCCACTCTCTTTCTTATTATTCTTATTATTGAGTCATTAACACTGGCGAGTGAGACCTGCAGTTCTTTAAATGTTCTGGATTCTTATGTGACCTTCTGGATGAGTGTCCATGCCCTTTTGGAGTATTTCCTTTTGGAGCCAATGAAAACCCAAAAGTCAGTCTCTCAGTAAATTATAATATTATATAAGACCAGTTGGTACTTTTGGCTGTGTGGGCAGTGTGCCAAGTCCTGCTGGAAAATGAAATCTGCATCTCCATAAAAGTTGTCAGCAGAGGGAAGCATGGAGTGCTGTAAGATTTTCCAGGAAACCCAGGGAGACATGTCATCTGCTGGTGTTGCTCCACTGTGTTTTATATGTAGTATATATATATATATATATATATATATATATACAGGGCCATCTAAAAAAAATTGAATATCTTTGAAAATTTACTTTATTTCAGTAATTCAGTTCAGAATGTGAAACTCATACATTATATAGATGTATTAAACACAGAGTAATCCATTTTAAGCTTTTATTTATTTTATTGTTGATTGGTGATTATGGCTTACAGCCAATAAAAACCCAAAAATCAGTGTCTCTGAAAATTAGAATATTACATAATAAGACCAATTGGTACTTTCTGCAGTGTGCCAAGTCCTGCTGGAAAATGAAATCCACATCTTCATAAAAGTTGTCAGTAGTAGAGGGAAGCATGAAGTGCTGTAAGATTTTGTGGGAAAACAAAACTGCACTGACTTTAGACTTGATAATAAAACACAGTGGATCAACACCAGCAGATGACAGACATGTCTCTCCAAACCATCACTGATTGGTGGAAACTTCACTCTAGACCTCGAGCAGTTTGGACTGTGTGTCTCTCCACTCTTCCTCCAGACTCTGCTCCCTTCATTTACAAATGAAATGTAAAATTTACTGATGATCAGTGATGGTTTGGAGAGTCATGTCTGTCATCTGCTGGTGTTGATCCACTGTGTTTTATTATCAAGTCTAAAGTCAGTGCAGTTTTGTTTTCCCACAAAATCTTACAGCACTTCATATCTTACAGCTTCCCTTTGCTACTGACAACTTTTTTGAAGAAAAGGATTTCATTTTCCAGCAGGACTTGGTACACTGCCCACACTGCCAAAAGTACCAATTGCTCTTATACTGTATAATATTCAAATTTTCTGAGACACAGATTTTTGGGGTTTTATTGGCTGTAAGCCATAATCATCAACAATAAAGGAACAAATAAACACTGATAATGGACTCCGAGCTGCAGATTAGAGAGTGTGAGGTATCAGAAGGTGCCGTAACCCAATTCTTCTGCCTCCGTCATGTTGATAAAGGGTGTGTAGCGTGAGTGTGAAACAATCCAGTTTATTCCGCTCATCACGCCATCAGTCAAGCTGTCAGGGGGTGTGCTTTGGCACGGCGCGAGCGGGCAAACACAGGGCTGTCCCGTCCACTCCACATAAAGGCGCCGACGAGGCAGCAGCAGCAGCAGCGGGCCTAACTCAATAAAGGCACAGTGGTGAGGGCTAAAAACACACCATCTGTTTAGTGGGTGTGTTTGTGTTTGCGTTTTTATCTCTCGGGACTGGTTCTGTATGCGTGTCGTTGGGAGCTGATTGCAGAATATAGGCCTGGGTACAGAAGTTCATGCTCCAAACATATGCTCACCATGCCCACATAAGAAAAAAATTTAAAACGGACCAGGAAACTTTAAATGATTAGTTTTTTATTAAAGTGTCAGATTTATAGCAATGCTATTCAGAATGAAGGTAAAAGTTACCAGGAACAAAAATTATTAAAACATTATTAAAGCATGTATTTAACAGTTGTAGAGGTGGGCGATATCAGTTCTTCGTTGGGTATAAAAATATATATTTTAATATACTCTACAAATTTACTTTAATTTTGTTTAATTTATTTGATATTTAAATGTGTTATTTAACACTGTATCCTATAACTTACTTGCATTTATATTGTCCTATTTACAATTACAGAGCATTGAAATACACTTTAACTGTTATATTAATGTAAAATCAAAATATATATTGAGAAAAAAAATTACCAATGTAGTAACTACTGTAACAGTTGTTGCTAAAAATGTACTAAAGTAAATTTTAAAAGTATATTGAATAACATTAAACTCAATGTGTACTTTTTTATTAGTCTATTTTTTTTAAATACACTAAACTGTACTTTTTAGGAATTATGATCAAAGTTTACTTACACAACTTTGATAAAAGCATAATGTTAATGTACTTTTAATATATTTTAAGTAAGCAGACATTTCTCAATGTGTTTTAAATACAATTACGTATTTCTTTTTCACCAGGGATTGGAAGAACAGCTTCCCAATCATTTTTAATCATGCAAAGGTTTCAATCAGCTCTGGAAAAAATATGAGATCATTCAAAAATGATGAGTTTCTATGATTTTTAGCAAATTGAAAATCTCTGGAATATGGATGATGGAAGATGGATGATCACAAACCATCCAACCAAGCTGAACTGCTTGAATTTTGAACTGCTTGAATTTTTGCACCAGGAGTAAAGCAGCATAAAGTTATCCAAAAGCAGTGTGTAAGACTGGTGGAGGAGAACATGATGCCAAGATGCATTAAAAAACTGTGATTAAAAACCACCAGGGTTATTCCACCAAATATTGATTTCTGAACTCTTAAAACTTTATGAATATGAACTTGTTGTTTTCTTTGCATTATTTGAGGTCTGAAAGCTCTGAATCTTTTTTTTTTGTTTATTTTATCAGCCATTTCTCATTTTCTGCAAATAAATGCTCTAAATATTTTTATTTGGAATTTGGGAGAAATGTTGTCTGTAGTTTATAGAATAAAACAACAATGTTCATTTTACTCAAACATAAAGAGGGATCTGGCAACCCAGTAGCAATAGCGATAACCAGAAGACAGACAAGACACAAAACATATGTAAATACTGTAAGTATATCCTACAAGTAACTGTTTCATAGGCAGTTGTACTAATCCCTTAGCTCTGTACTGTATTTAAAAAATGTTCTGTCTCTGTTTGCACTTCAAGCATAGTCTTAATATGACTGGTTATGGTTATGAATAGTTAAATTACAAGAGACTTAGGAGAAAAAAACACAAACCATAGTCTTAGTATGACTGGTTGTGGTTTGCACTTATTGTTTGCACTATAAAAGACCTAGAAAAGTTTTATTTGAATTTTTTATTCTTATTTCTATTTCTTATAAAATCAGTGTGTGAGAGAAACCAGTCTGTTAATTGTGCGTTATATAATTTTCTCAAATAAAACTCTAGTTTTCAAGACATTTTTCATTTTTTGATGTTTTCTTTAAAATTTTATTTTTAAATCTCGTCTTGTCTCATTCTCGTGAACCCAGTATCGTGTCTCGTCTCGTCTCGTGAAATTAGTGTCTCGTCACACCCCTAATTTCTTATGTAGGACAACACATCATATAGTATTATTTCTTCTAAAATCAAGGCTATTATAGTGTAACCGTCTTTACTGTCGAGGGAAGGCTTTCTACTTCTCGATTTCCATGGTTGATCATTGTTGTAAAGGTTTGATTGCATCCGTGGCATCGTGCTAATAGATCCCAGTCATAGTGAAGGTGGCGTAGAGGTCAGGAAGTCAGGTAAACTCGAGTCAGGCACCTTCGTTTATAGTTTTCTCAAATGATTCTGCTCTCTGAGACCTGAGAATTGCTACGATTGTAGTACTCAACTGCCGGCGTCTACAAACCCAGGTAAGTCTGTAAGTGTTGGAGTGCAGTTAAAGATGTGTACACAGCGACAGCATGTTCCGTCCTCCTGATACGCCACAGGCAATTTTTTTATCCGGCAGGGCGCCGTTAAGTGTTCGAATGCAGCAATTCAGCACTCTAATGGGATTAGTGTGTAGATTACAGAGCAGACAGCTTGACAAAAGTCCCTCATGACAGCTTCTTGTCTGGCCCTCAAGTCGAGGAGACGCGACGCCAGAGGAAAACAAACAATAAAGTGAAAGAGCGGCCGATCGCACCGGCTCAGGATACTCTTTCCTCTTCACTCGTCCGCGATAAATGAGTCTGACAGACGCTCCGGTACGATTTCAGTAGGAGAATCTGAAGATGGTCCAACTTTAAAGTGGAACGATCATGAATAATGATGAAGGATCTCTAAGGCTCTCTAGTAAAGGGGTTGGACAATAAAACTGAAACACCTGTCATCATTTTAGTGTGGAAGGTTTCATTCATGCTAAATTGGAGCAGCCTGGTGTTCAATCTTCATTAATGGCACATTATTGCACCAGTAAGAGCAGAGTGTGAAGGTTCAATTAGCAGGGTAAGAGCACAGTTTTACTCAAAATATTGCAATGCACACAACATTATGGGTGACATACCAGAGGACAAATTGTTGGTGCACGTCTTGCTGGAGCATCTGTGACCAAGACAGCAAGTCTTTGTGATGCATCAAGAGCCACAGTATCCAGGGTAATGTCAGCACCAATACCACCAAGAAGGACCAACCACATCCAACAGGATTAACTGTGGACGCTGTAAGAGGAAGCTGTCTGAAAAGGATGTTCGGGTGCTAACCCAGATTGTATCCAAAAAAACACAAAACCACGGCTGATCAAATCAGGGCAGAATTCAATGTGCACCTCAACTCTCCTGTTTCCACCAGAACTGTCCGTCACCACAATAAATTATTGTGCTCTAAAACCAGGTGTTTTAGTTTTATTGTCTAGTCATGAGTATATCTTGCATGGCTCAAAAAACACAAAAGGCAAGTACTAATTCTCTAGAATAATCATGGGTGTGTTTTGAGAATGAGGCGAAATGAACCAATTAGCGGGTTGCGTACCATTTCCTTTAAGAGCCACTCAGATTTTGGCGGATTGCTATTTTAACAACGCAGCTACCTGGACATGTCCAATGCTTTTTAGCAGAGGAAACTGGCCTGCTCATGCGTTCTGTTTATTGTTGAAATAATGGCATGCACTATTGGTTTGTGCACTGCTGCATGTCAGTGTGATGCGCCTGTTGAGAATTTACTGCCAAGATAGCAATGAACAGTAAGGTCCGACTCTTGACGTCTGTCTAGGGTGTATTCAGTCAGTGGTGCACCTGTGTTTTCTGTTGCCAAGATAGCAATAGTCCAGAAATTTACCTGAACACACCTCATTTCCAGACTACCATGACCATCAGCGTAGATACAGTATATTCAAAAGTACTGATGCTATTTAAAGGATGGAGGCGCAAGGTGTGAAAATAGACTGTTGGTGGGGTATAAGATAGCAATGAACATTATGACATGTCTTGCACAGGGTGTTAGATAGGGCCCCAAAATGTCTTTTACTAAGCAAAGTATTGTGAGAAGGAATGACTACATTAAAAACCTGAACAAATGCTGAAATAGATACAGTGTATAGGATATAGATATAGGAAACTCTATGAAATGCTAACTTATCCTTTTTTGTTTCTAAGAAGCTGAGTACAACTCTCCAAAACACCTTCTAAAATAACTTTTCTTTCAGGGAATTTTACAACACTAGCTTTTCTCAGCTGCGTCTCTTTTCTAGCGTCTTCAGCTTCTGTTTTTTCTTGTCTGACCCGTATTTATTTCTCCTTAATGAAGCCAGAAGCTCGCCTTAAATCGGACAATCCCCTGTAGAAAAGCAGGCTTTGCTTGTCTTTGCTTGTAAACCATCTCGCCACGTTTGTTCAGCTTAACTTATTAATTACTGCTCCATTTATATGCGTACTCTCGCCCCTTCCTCTCGGTCCCCGAACGACGTTGCGGTGCTAAACATCCCAGAGTTGATTAATTACCTCCTTGCTTCGGAGAAGCGCTCAGTTCTTCAGCTGCATGCACAGTTGGGTTTTTTTTTCGGCATATTGAAATAAATGGAAAGTGCGGTGCTGTCATTCGCACTTTCCTGCAGATCTTGACACGTCGCTTGCTGACACACTTTTTAGCGGTTGACAGATGTCTGGGGGAGGATGGCGGGGGTCTGTGGAAACTGAAAGTGCTGGGGTTGTGCTGTTTGTAAAGGTGTGTGCAAAATAAAAATCATCCCATCGAGTCAAGAGGCTTTTATTTTCATTACATCTGAGTACAGGTACTCAATGGAAAAACAATAACACTACAATAAATTAAATAAATACAACAGACGAGACAGTTTATAGTTCTTATGTGTTGAGGAGTCTGACTGCCTGGTGGATGAAGCTGTTGCAGAGTTTGGTAGTGGAAGCTATGTGTGTTGAGGAGTCTGACTTCCTGGTGGATGAAGCTGTTGCAGAGTCTGGTAGTGGAGGCTCTGTGTGTTGAGGAGTCTGACTGCCTGGTGAAAGAAGCTGTTGCAGAGTCTGGTAGAGGAGGCTCTCTGTGTGTTGAGGAGTTTGACTGTGTGGTCGAAGAAGCTGTTGCCGAGTCTGGAAGTGGAGGCTCTTTGTGTTGATAAGTCTGACTGCCTGGTGGAAGAAGCTGTTGCCGAGTCTGGTAGTGGAGGCTGTGTGTGTTGAGGAGTCTTACTCCCTGGTGGAAGAAGTTGTTGCAGAGGCTGGTAGTGAAGGCTCTCTGTGTGTTGAGGAGTCTGACTGCCTGGTGGAAGAAGCTGTTGCAGAGTCTGGTAGTGGAGGCTCTGTTTGTGTGTTTAGGAGTCTGACTGACTGGTGGATGAAGCTGTTCCAGAGTTTGGTAGTGGAAGCTATGTGTGTTGAGGAGTCTGACTCCCTGGTGGAAGAAGCTGTTTGCAGAGTCTGGTAGTGGAGGCTCTGTGTGTGTTGAGGAGTCTGACTGCCTGATGGATGAAGCTGTTGCAGAGTCTGGTAGTGGAGGCTCTGTGTGTGTGTTTAGGAGTCTGACTGCCTGATGGAAGAAGCTGTTGCAGAGTCTGGTAGTGAAGGCTCTGTGTGTGTTGAGGAGTCTGACTGCCTGATGGAAGAAGCTGTTTCAGAGTCTGGTAGTGAAGGCTCTCTGTGTGTTGAGGACTCTGACTGCCTGATGGAAGAAGCTGTTGCAGAGTCTGGTAGTGAAGGCTCTCTGTGTGTTGAGGAGTCTGACTCCCTGGTGGAAGAAGCTGTTGCAGCGTCTGGTAGTGGAGGCTCTGTGTGTTGAGCAGTCTGACTGCCTGGTGGAAGAAGCTGTTGCAGAGTCTGGTAGTGGAGGCTCTGTGTGTGTTGAGGAGTCTGACTGCCTGATGGAAGAAGCTGTTGCAGAGTTTGGTAGTGGAAGCTATGTGTGTTGAGGAGTCTGACTGCCTGATGGAAGAAGCTGTTGCAGAGTCTGGTAGTGAAGGCTCTCTGTGTGTTGAGGACTCTGACTGCCTGATGGAAGAAGCTGTTGCAGAGTCTGGTAGTGAAGGCTCTCTGTGTGTTGAGGAGTCTGACTCCCTGGTGTAAGAAGCTGTTGCAGCGTCTGGTAGTGGAGGCTTGGTGTGTTGAGGAGTCTGACTGCCTGGTGGATGAAGCTGTTGCAGAGTCTGCTAGTGGAGGCTCTATGTTCTGGGTTAATCTGCAGTTACAATCAAACAAACTTAAAAAAGAAACTTGTGGCTTTTTTCCCCAATCTCTTTTCTTTCTTTTGTTAAACTTTTGCTTTGTTTTGAGATCTTTTTTTTCTTTTTCAGATCTCCTTTTTATCTTTTACCTTGTCTTTGTTCTCTGTAATCCGTAACTCCTCTACAAAGGTGCGACAGAGAACTGAGGTTTGGCTGGGGGTTTCTATGCTGTGTTTCACAGCTGAGACCGATCTGCACTGATTAACGCTGAGGATTCTGGGACTTTCTGGGACGTTTTTTAGCCCAGATCCACCAGCTCTTACAATGCAGTGTCCAGGCCCTCTGCTGGTGCTTGGTGGTACATACCGCTAGGTGTATCATGGCAAATTGCTGCCTGTTTTACGTATTAAAGTTTTGTATTCATCTATAACTTCAGACTTTCTTGTAAAAGTGACACAATAACGAGCAGAAAGTTGAGAAACAATGGGCGACAATCACGTAAACACGTTTCCTTTAAATTCCCAGCAGCTACATATACGGACAGCTCCGGGAGCTTTAGTGGAGATGATGGATGAGCTGCAGGACGTGTTAAAGTGTTGCTCAATCAGCTCTTAAATATAAAAACCTGGTGGAGCCATAAATCTGCACTCGCTCTCCCAGAACACGCTACTACTGTGAGCTCTTTTATCCCCAGTAATCTGGAGGCAGGGCCTGTGTTTGTCTCTGCTGTTTAAATGTTATTATCTCCTCAAATTTACAATCAGATTACAGTCGGTATTGACAAGTCTGCACTTTCATCCTTTTCTGTTTATTTCGGGGGAAAAGCGACAGAAAACATGGTGAAAAATTATGTTTTTTTTTTACTGCAAAACAAAATAAAAAAGATAGTACACACAGCAGTAAATCCTCGTCAAATACCAAACATTATATGGATTAAAAGTTTAGGATCTGCACATTTTTAGCTAAATTTGCAATGCATGCTCCAAAGAAATTAAAGATAAAAAAGCAAAAGTAAGTAAAAACAAAAGTATTTAGACACTAGATCATTCAGATTCAATTATAATCTGATTATAAGTGAATATCTGCAATTACCTGATCTAAACTAGTAGATATTGGCTGTTTTAATCTAAATCCAAATCTGAAAATTGGTTTTAACTACAGTTTAAATAGCGCCACCTGGTGTCCTCCAGGCTCCATTACTATATATTATCAGTAGTGGGCAGCACTGAAACTACACTGCCGGTCAAAAGTTTTAGAACACCCCTATTGATTGGTAGTTCACTGGCAGTGCTGTGTGATACAGCATAAAAACCCTGGCTAAACCTCAGTTCTCTGTCGCACCTTTGTAGAAGAGTGACTGGTAACAGAGAACAAACAAAAGAGAAAAGACTCTTTATTACTGCAATTTACAGTAATTTACATCAGACCTCTTCCAATCATGTTAATCTGAGCTAAAGGCTAAATCTGCTGTTTCCATGTGGGTCAGCCAGACGTGACTCTTCCTGTATCAGTTTTTTTTCTCCAGTTTATAAGAGTCTTTATTTGAAGGTGTAGGAAACAGGACTCACCGCTCTCTGGCTTCATCTGTAATTCCTCTAAAGAAAAGAAGACTTTCTACTTTTAATAGTTACAGATTTCTCTGTTTTATTTGTGTCTTTTTCCTAGTTATTATGATGACAAAAGTGTGAATTTGCTGAAAGTGTGTAAGTGTATAAATGCTGCTGCAGTAGAGAGTAACAGCAGTAACACTATATCTGTTCTAGCTTTACTGCTTTACTTTAAATTGACATTTATTTAATCTATTTTAAAAACTTGGAGCTAAATGGTTAGGTAAGTCAGTTAGACTGTTTATAGGATTATGGGATATTTAACATTATAGATCTGTACATTTCAAAAAATATATTGTATTATGGGCTGTATATGGTGGGATATACAGCTCTGGAAAAAAATTAAAAGCTCTGGAATATAATCAAGAGGAAGGTGGATGATCACAAACCATCAAACTGAACTGCTTAAATTTTTGCACCAGGAGTAAAGCAGCATAAAGTTATCCAAAAGCAGTGTGTAAGACTGGTGGAGGAGAACATGATGCCAAGATGCAAGAAACCAGGGTTATTCCACCAAATATTGATTTCTGAACTCTATGAAACTTTATAAATATGAACTTGTTTTATTTGCATTATTTGAGGTCTGAAAGCTCTGCATCTTTTTTGTTATTTCAGTCATTTCTCATTTTTTGTAAATAAATGCTCTAAATGAGAATATTTTTATTTGGAATTTGGGAGAAATGTTGTCTATAGTTTATAGAATAAAACAACAGTGTTCATTTTACTCAAACATAAACCTATAAATAGCAAAATCAGAGAAACTGATGTGGATATAATTTCTTTATTTCTTTAATAAACATCAGTTTATTGCCTTTACAGTTGATGATTATGGAGTTATTTGTACTGAAACAAAGGTCAAACTGGATTTTTATCCACTGATTCTCAGCATTAAACCATTTTGATTGGATCAGAAAATTGGGAAAAAACAACATGATTGCGACATCCCTAAAAATTATTTTATGTACAGTTTTTGATTCTTGTTTCATGGCTGGGAACCCTAAAATGCTTTAATTTATTCAAATAAATAATAGCTGTAGGATTTTTTTATACCCAGTACTTGAGTGCTATGTAGACCACATTCATTATATCTGTCCTAAACCCCAGAAACTCTTCTTTCGTGTTCTCAAATTTAATGTCTCTAAGCTGCTGTCTGAACTAAAACAGCGTCTTTAAAGGCTGGATTGGAGGAGTTTCTGCGAGCAGTCTGTCATCCAGTTAAAAAGCTTTGAACAGACAAGAACATAAGAGGAACATGAGATGGAATCAGAGATCCTCTATACTGTTCGTGACGCCAAGGCAAATGAAGTTGACAGCTGAACGAGAGCTCTTCCTCAGGCTGTCTGAAGGGCGGGGCTTAACGGATAGCTTCTGCTTAAATCATGCAAAACCTCCTATCTTTCACTACCTCTAAAAAAACCCATGAAATAAAATCCAGAAAGGATTAAACTAGAAAAACCAGGCAAGCCTAGATTTACTGGGCCACCATTGGTTTCATAGAATCGATAGTGACATATCTGTTATTTAGTTTCTGAATGAGTTTCTCTGATGTTGCTATTTATAGGTTTATGTTTGAGTAAAATGAACATTTTTGTTCTATTCTATAAACTACAGACAACATTTCTCCCAAATTCCAATTAAAAATATTGTAATTTAGAGCATTTATTTGCAGAAAATGAGAAATGGCTGAAATAACAAAAAATGCTAAAAAAAAAAAAAAAAAAGTTGCAGAGCTTTCAGACCTCAAATAATGCAAAAAAAAAAAACAAGTTCAGAAATCAATATTTGGTGGAATAACCCTGGTGGTTTTTAATCACAGTTTTCATACATCTTGGCATCATGCTCTCCTCCACCAGTCTTACACACTGCTTTTGGATAACTTTATGCTGCTTTACTGCTGGTGCAAAAATTCAAGCAGTTCAGTTTGGTGGTTTGATGGCTTGTGATCATCAATCTTCCTCTTGATTATATTCCAGAGTTTTTCTTTTTTTAAATAGGTAAAATCAAAGAAAAAAAGAGTGCCATCTCCCCACCCAGACAGAGCCAGGTCAATTGTGCTCTCTCAGGGCTCTGGCAGCTGATAGCAAGCTGCATGAACGGGATTCAAACCAGCAATCTCCCGATCATACTGGCAGCGATTTTAACCTCTGGACCACTCAGTGCTCATCTTTTTTTTTTTTTTTAAAGCAAAGGAAAGAAGGCCTTTTCTATAATCTGTGCTCCATACGACCCCCTGAGATGAATGATGCATGATGCCCTGCAGGTGGCAGTGTATTGTGATGACTGATGTTTCAGGACGTTCGCCGTTCTCCAGCCAACCAACCAAAGATTCTCCTGTATGTCATTTTCAGTCTTCAATTCCTCCCAGCCCGTAACTATGGAAACTGTGAGTTGAGGCGAGTTGAAGACTAAAAATGCTGTACAGATACATGAGCCGTTTCCACGCCAGCGAAGAAGACCACCGAGACCACCATGGAGGACGTCGAGGAAGTGAGTCGGTGAGTCGTCTGATTCATCTGATTGCTGGGTTCTGAGAAAAGCCTGGAAATGGACTGTGGAGGAAGTGTGGTTCTACTGGTGAAATGATCAGGGTAACAGGGTGGTTTCTTACATTTTATACGCAATTTAAGTGATAAAGTTAATTGATTATTTGCTTAATTTTTACCACAGTTCATTACTAACTATGTTATAACTCAGAAAAGGTTGGGAAACCATGGACAAATGGAAATATAAAGATATTTCATGTTTTATCTGGTTAGATAATTATTTGAACTTATTAATAATCATTAATTCATGCATTTCAGGAAAATTTCTCCTAATAACTTTATCCCAACACATTGCTAATGTGGGATATACAAACATATTAATAGAATAAACTGATGGAAAAGAGGTTTTAGAGTACAAATTAATTTATGTGTTGTAACTGTTTAATAATGGTTTGTAACCTTTGTGTTTACAATACAATAGCTAAATAAAGCTCAAATTCTGTCGTTTTAAAATGTATTAAAATTCATTCATTTTAAAATGTCTAGTTGTGGTCTCTAGTATGAGTAAATGAATGCCATGTGACCCGTTTTTGTGAAAAATAAAAAATAAATCTCCGGTGATCTGGTATAACACTGTGGAGGAGTGGACAAGGACAAGGCTCTTGCTCATGAATATTCATACATGCAAACATATCGTCATATTGTTTGGCTAACAACAATGCGACACCAGGAGGCAGCGAGACGGACAACAGTTAGAAATGTTTTAAAATAAAGACATTTTTACACTAATAACAGTCTTTGTTACTTTGTCATATGTTACTTTTCAACGTGTAATAATGCCCTGCTAAGTGCAGTTCAGCCACTGACCTAGAGTCTTAGAGTCTCTGTAAAATATGAAATCCACCGGAGATCCTATTAAAACCTATAGTTACTCACACACAGAGGTGAGTAGTCCAGGTCCAGAAAGTAAAAATCCACCCCCGGTTGGATTTTTACTGTATTTTAACCTAGTGTAAACAGAACTGTTTTAAACATATACACCTACCTATCTCAATTGTACTTGGCTGGTGTTTTTCCTCCATATACTAATTCTAACCATTTGTTCCTTAGCTCTGAATTACTGGGTAAAGCATATATAAAACACTGATGTGTTATTCGCACAAATAACACAGGAATGAACTGCATGCTGTTCCTAGCGCTGTTATTTAGCTCCTATCTGACGAGACGGCGTCGCTGCCCGGCTTCAGCTCTCTGTCTGTGGGCGGTCGCGAGCAGAGGTGGGCGGGGCCATGAATACTAATTCACGGGTTGATGTAGACACGGTGCTTTTCCTGATCGACTCGTTTATTTTTCAGATTTTTTTCTTTTTTACTACCTACTGCAGAAAATGGAGGTTGAGGAAGAGTTTCAGCATGTGCAATAATAAATTGCACATGCTGAATCATAAATAATAAAATTTAAATAAAAATAAAAAATAAAAATGGTGTGTAAATGAAATAATCAGAAAAATGTATTATTTAAAGTGGTATATTTCATTAGTTGTTTTATTATAGAGTCTGTGGCCCGTGACTTCAAATATATTTCTTCTTCTGGCCCCCAACAAAAAAAGTTTGGACACCCCTGCTTTACAGCAATGTTGGTAAAATCAATGCAGACATGAAGCCATCAGGGGTTTTAATACAAGCCCCAGCCCAGCGGCTACACTTGAGCTGTGTTTCACGCCTCTGACCAAAGTTAAACCTCTGGCTTTTATTAGCTCAGAAAAGCTGAATGTGTTGCTGCGATTCTTCCACACTGACTGGCTCTTGTTTGTGTTGGGTTTTATATGCAGCGGCGGCTCCAGGAGGCGAGGAATTTCATTCCGGACCTTTCTTTCTCTCTATCTCTCTCTTTTAGAGACGGAATCTGAAATAGGCCACTGGAGCAGCGCATGGCGTAATCAAAGTGTTTCCATGAGTAAACGTCTGCAGGGCTTTATTTCACTGATGTTCAGCGTCTTTCTGATATATGAACGCACTGGGAGTGACCCCTGCTGGACTGTAAATACTGAATACTGGGCAAACCCCGGGCTGAGGAGCTTCTTATATATATATATATATATATATATATATATATATATATATATATACTGATGGACTGGAGCATGTCTAGTCATGTTTAGCATTATATCCCATAAGATTTAAGGGATGCTACTGTGAATGTCCAAAGGTATATACAGGGGTTGGACAATGAAACTGAAACACCTGTTTTTAGACCACAATAATTTATTGTCCAACAGGAGAGTTGAGGTGCATCCATTTCAGACGGCTTCCTCTTACAGCGTCCACAGTTAATCCTGTTGGATGTGGTTGGTCCTTCTTGGTTGTATGCTGACATTACCCTGGATACCGTGGCTCTTGATGCATCACAAAGACTTGCTGTCTTGGTCACAGATGCTCCAGCAAGACGTGCACCAACAATTTGTCCTCTTTTGAACTCTGGTATGTCACCCATAATGTTGAGTGCATTGCAATATTTAGAGCAGAACTGTGCTCTTACCCTGCTAATTGAACCTTCACACTCTGCTCTTACTGGTGCAATGTGCAATTAATGAAGATTGAACACCAGGCTGCTCCAATTTAGCCATGAAACCTCCCACACTAAAATGACTGGTGTTTCAGTTTCATTGTCCAACCCCTGTACATTGTGTTGTTTTGAGCAGTGTAATTTTGATAAACACAGTTTAGCCCCGCCCGCATTCCCACCGCAGTTCTGAATGAGGTGCAGTAGAGAGCAGACGGTCATAACTCAGTTTATATCATTTATATCCATCTAAAAGTTGCGCTAATGGCCTGTTCAGTTCTAAAGGAGAAAACAGACACTGGGAAATTGTTGCGTTAAAATAAATTCTGGAACATAAAGCGGCACAAACAGAAATAAAGAAAGAATATAAACTATAAAACACATGTGGAACAGCAGCATATGGGCAGCAGAGGATTTTCCTTTACATAAATATTAATGTTACTCTGCAGGATTTGAGCAAACACTGATGCAACACTGCTAATTTCTGTGCTAACTGCTAAGAGTCATCAGCAGGCGATAAAAGTGTTTAATAAACTGAGCATCTGTATTAACTAACACAGGGGTGTCCAAACTTTTTTTATTGGGGGCCAGCAGGAGAAATATATTTGAAGTCACGAGCCACAGACTCTGTAATAAAACAAATAATGAAATATACCACTTTAAATAATACATTTTTCCTGATTATTTCATTTACACACCATTTTACTTGACTTACTATCTTTATCTTTGACAGTGTTGTGTAAACAAAAATTTTTCAAATTGATGTTTAATTTCATGATGTCTCTTAATATTGAACTCCTTAATTACGGCAACTTTTAGACTCTTTGGCCTGTTTTTTTTTGCGCTAGAAATGCGCACTCTCTCCGCTTTTAGACTCTTTGGCCCGTTTTTAGACTCTCTCCGCTTTTAGACTCTTTGGCCCGTTTTTCTGCGCTAGAAATGCGCACTCTCTCCGCTTTTAGACTCTTTGGCCCGTTTTTCTGCGCTAGAAATGCGCACTCTCTCCGCTTTTAGACTCTTTGGCCCGTTTTTCTGCGCTAGAAATGCGCACCCTCTCCGCTTTTAGACTCTTCATTCTATTTCTAAAATACCTTGGGAAACAGGCCGCAAATGGCCCGCAGGCCGTAGTTTGGGCACCCCTGAACTAACAATAAAACTTCATAATAAAGGTCTTCCATTTAAATTTAAATCGTCTCATTTACACGGACATGCCAAAAAATAATAAAAGTACATTTTATTATCAAGCACAGTGTCTTGTACATTGACCTTATTGCAAAAAAATATATATGTAATTAGAAACATGATAAAACTACTTAGAACACTGAAAAAATAGCATTTGTTACCTGTCCCCACTCTCTAACTATAGTATAACCTTTACCATGAAATAAAATTATTAAAATCCTTCAGAGATATAATATTTTTTGCATTGTTGTGTGACTCCAAATCCCATCTTTGCTTTAAAAATATACATGTCTTTTTATAATAAATCTGTAAGATTTAAGTTAAAACACACATTTTAGTTGTGTCCCTGTTGTTGTTTCACTCAGTCCTGTTACCCTGTTACATATTACTTCATATGAAACATCTGGAACATTCTACAGGCAGTCACATCTATAACAGGAAGTGACATCAGCTGGTTCTTCTGAAGATCACGAGAAGAACTAAGTGAAGTTTCCTTATTCGTTTTTCTGTGTATTTCCTAAATTTCCTTTGGGATAAATAAAGCATCCATCCATCCATCCATCCATCCATCCATCCATCAACTCTGACTGAGGAGCTCAATCTCAACACTCTGTCCTGTTACCTAAATTCATTCTTAGATCTTATTTGTTCATTTTTAAAATACAAATTTGGGGAAAATCACTACAATGTGCTCAGTGTCCTCATTAGCATAGCTGCTATTTAGCTATCTTTCATGTTTTTTTTTGCTATGCTAAAAACAGGAGTGAGTTCCAGTAACAGGAGTGATTTTTTTCATCATAAATATCAATTATATTAATTATTTGAACATGCAGTCAAGCATTTTAATAAAAATAAAGACCTTTTCTTGAGAGAAAATCAAAGAAATTCGTGGACTTTTAAACATGTTTTTAAATATCACATGAGTTTTTTAACCATCTTCTGTTTAGAAACCTTGTAAAAATTTAAGTAAAGCTGCCTGAGTTTGACCAGTACATGATTTGAATAGTTAAATATGTGTAATATGTTCTGTATAAGACAATATTGGAATACAATCAGACAATTTTTGACTATAACCGATTCATTATAATCGATTCTTGTAAGCTTATGGTAACCCTATATATCTATATATGTATATATGTATATATATATTAAAGGTTGATAGAACAAGCCCCCTATAAACATATTAATCTTGTATAACTCTATATTAGTACTGAAGTGTTCATATATACTAGATATGCAACAGTTATTAGATTCAGAGTTGACAAAAAGATAAAATGGTGACCAATGGTGTCTGGCTAGAATCGACTATGGCAGAAAAATCTTTTTTGTTTAATTTTTTTTTTTTTTTTTTGCTGTGTTATGTGTCCCTGTCTTTGTGTATCTGTGAATTCTGCGTATTGTGTCTTTCTGTATCTCCTGTGTCTGAGCTGTGGAACTCTCCTTTCTTGCATTTCTTGGGGAAATGTAGTAGACTTAAAGTATACATGACACTTGTGAAGTATACTAAGTACACTACGTTTTCCCAAGGGAGGTAACTCGTCACCAAGCCTGTCGAGTCTCGTCAAAATCAGGGTTCCTTCCTTTCTGTGGAGGAAAGCCTGTGTTTTCTGGGGAGATGTATCTTAAAGTTCTTAAAAAGGGACATATATCTCTCTTTTTGCTAAAGTTAGAATGGGTCTATGGGTTTTTTTTGCATAAAATCACTCTTACATAAAGATAAAATATCTCACCAGCTCTGTTCTTACCAGTTTCAGTCCCTTTTAAAGTAACTTTTATGCAAATTAGCTGTTGCTGGCCACACCCTAAGAGTGTTTATCGCATATTAGTGTTAGCTTGTACTAAATGGCAAAACACCAACAAGCTAGTTCATGCTTAACTGCAGTAGACAGGAGGTACAGATTCCACCCTCAGACGAAGTCTGCTGGCTAATCTGCTTGCATTTCTTTAATTGGTCTATTTAGTGGGTGGGGCTCTGTCTAGTGGGAATGGATAGGTGAGGGGTGGAGCCCAGGGTGGTTCTACGGTTCAGGTGTCCTTGTTTTTTTGTGATGTCACAATTTAAGGGAGGAGCATCCAAAAATAGGTCATAGATGAACGGTGATTTCGAAAATCAAAAGCACACAAAAATGACGTCTACCTTGTTCACATGTATAGGTTGTATTTTGCTATTTATAGGTATATATTTCAGTAAAATTAACATTGTTTCATTCTATAAACTACAGACAACATTTCTCCCAAATTCCAAATAAAAATATTGTAATTTAGAGCATTTATTTGCAGAAAATGACTAAAATTAAATGGCTAAAATAATAATAATAAAAAAAAGATGCCGAGCTTTCAGACCTCAAATAATGCAAAGAAAAATAAAGTTCATATTCATATGAAGTTAATGATGATTATCAGTGGATAAAAATCCAATTTGATCTTTGTTTTAGTACAAATAACTCCAAAAACCTACAGTTTAGATAAAATGAGCTCTTAATTAATATTGAGGTAAAATAATTTGATTTTTAGTAACAGTTTATATAAAATGCATTTTGGATTTTTATTTATTTACGACCTCAAATCAGAAAAAGCTATAAGAGCAAATTGCAACAAACAAAGTCTCAACCAAAAATCAAAATCTGCCTAAAACTTTGATATTGTGAAACAAATTTTTTTTAAATATTTCTTAAAATAAAATTGTGATCATAGAGCTCTGGATAAAAATTAAGAAAGCACTTCAGTTGCTATTTATAGGTTTATATTTGAGTAAAATGAACATTGTAGTTTTATTATATAAACTACAAACAAAATTTCTCCCAAATTCCAAATAAAAATATTCTCATTTAGAGCATTTATTTACAGAAAATGACTAAAATTAATGGCTAAAATAATTTAAAATAAAAAAGATGCAGAGCTTTCAGACCTCAAATAATGCAAAGAAAACAAGTTCATATTCATAAAGTTTTAAGAGTTCAGAAATAATCAATATTTGGTGGAATAACCTTGGTTTTTAATCACAGTTTTTAAATCATGCATCTTGGCATCATGTTCTCCTCCACCAGTCTTACACACTGCTTTTGGATAACTTTATGCTGCTTTACTCCTGGTGCAAAGATTTAAGCAGTTCAGTTTGGTGGTTTGATGGCTTGAGATCATCCATCTTCCTCTTGATTATATTCCAGAGGTTTTCAATTTGGTAAAATCAAAGAAACCATATATATATATATATATATATATATATATATATATATATATATATATATATATATATATATATATATATATATATCCAGCAAAAACATAAAAACACATGAAACAGCATAGCATTAGATGCTCGATCGGAAAAGCCAGTCTTTACACATAAACATTTCAACAGAACTCATCAGTTCCTCACTTACTCAGTCAGTCAGTCAACAGGAGAAAAAGCCTCTTCAAGGCAAAACTAAACCAAACCTGAAAAGATCAAATATGAAACCCATCTATCCATCAAACCGGAGGTGAAAAATGTGAAGCTCCTGCTCTACGCAAGAACGCCAGACTTAACCCTTTTTCCTCCAGAATGAATAAAACACTTTGATCTGATAAAAAACACAACCATTAAATAAAGGCCGCCCAGAGCCATCTTCAGCTGAGAGTAAATAATTCACCCGGATGTGTTTTTGAAGTTTTATAAAAATCGTGGAAAGGTGGAGGATTTTCTGCTGGATTTCTGCTTTGCGGTGCTTCAAAGAAAAAAAAAGCCCAGGAGGTGTATTTTTTGTTTAAAATATAATTTCCAATATTTTAGTACACAAATAACGATAAAAAGGCATCAAAAACACCTGTCGTAATTTTAGTGTGGGAGGTTTCCTTAATGCTAAATTGGAGCAGCCTGGTGGCCAATCTTCATTAATTGCACATTATTGCAGCAGTAAGAGCAGAGTGTGAAGCTTCAATTAGCAGGGTAAGAGCACAGTTCTGCTCTAAATATTGCAATGCACACAACATTATGGGAGACATACCAGAGTTCAAAAGAGGACAAATTGTTGGTGCACGTCTTGCTGGAGCATCTGTGACCAAGACAGCGAGTCTTTGTGATGCATCAAGAGCCACGGTATCCAGGGTAATGTCAGCATACCACCAAGAAGAACCAACCACATCCAACAGGATTAACTGTGGAAGCTGTAAGAGGAAGCTGTCTGAAAGGGATGTTCGGGTGCTAACCCGGATTGTATTAAAAAAACATAAAACCACGGCTGATCAAATCACGTCAGAATTTAATGTGCACCTCAACTCTCCTGTTTCCACCAGAACTGTCCGTCACCACAATAAATTACTGTGCTCTAAAACCAGGTTTCAGTTTCATTGTCCAACACCTGTAGATTATATGTGCACACTTCTACTCTAAGTAATTGATCACTCCTCCATGATCACAAGTGTTTAATTAAAGCAGCAGCTAGGCATGGGATATATATATATATATATATATATATATATATATATATATATATATATATATATATATATATACAGCTCTGGAAAAAAGTATCATAAATAAGAGAGCACTTAAGAATGATGAGTTTCTTTGATTTTACCAAATTGAAAACCTCTGGATTATAATCAAGAGGAAGATGGATGATCACAAACCATCAAACCACTAATTGAATTTGTTATGTTTTTTTTGCACCAGGAGTAAAGCAGCATAAAGTTATCCAAAAGCAGTGTGTAAGACTGGTGGAGGAGAACATGATGCCAAGATGATTAAAAACTGTGATTAAAAAACAGGGTTATTCAACTAAACAGAGAATAATATAACATAATATAACATTAAACATAGCGTTTGTTGAAATTTAATTTAATTGTAAAAGTATCTGCTGCTGCTGTTGTGCGCTGGAAGCTGTCTGGGTGTTTGGGGGCGTGGTCAGTCTCAGATGAGGGTTCAGGGAACCCGTCAGTACAAAATCAGCTGGCCAATGGAGATTCAAGGGGAACGCCTTCTTCTAAGCCCCGCCCACCCGTGAAAAGTGTGCCAAAACTCAGAAGCAAAAACTAGAGCAGAAGCAAAGGAGAGATTCTGTAATCGAAAATCCACAAAAATACAAAAAATAAAAGCAAGGACTGGCAAAATCCAATCTGAAATCATTTTCAAACAACTGCAAAGGATAATAAAGTAATAATAAAGTAACCAATTATAATTAAAAGTATATATTTGCTATATATTTTTTTCTCTTTTGAATTTGTAACATACAATTTTTGCTCTTGATTCTTAACAGTTTGATTGCGGATTTAATTTTTTTGTGTTAAAAAACATAATAAATGCTCTAAATGACAATATTTTTATTATTTGGATTTTTTTTTTTTAAGAAATGGTTTCTGTGGTTTATATAATTAAACAAAAATGTTTTTACGTTTTACTTAAAGATATAACTATAAAATATTGTTTTTTTCAGGAGACTAAAACCGAGCATTAATTCTTCATTTTGATGAAACATTATGCAATATCTGCGTAAAAAATAAGCAATAATTAGCCTTGATATTGGGTTTCCTGGCCTGAGAGGACATTGTTTGCATTGTGAGTGTTCTGCGCGAGTGCGGTGCAGAACACAGTGCTGTTTTTTTTTTTTTGTTTGTTTTTTTTTTTGCGAGAGCTGGTGATTATTGCATAATTGCACAGTTCAGCGCTGGACTATCGCCAGGTCCAGGCCTGCTTCTTTGACCTGAGCGTAATTGCTGAGTTTGATTTCTACAGCGTAATTACGATGCGGCAGCGGGAGCGAGGACCCCCATAACCCCCCCCCGAGGCTAATAAGTGAATTTTATCTGCTCTGAATGAAGGAACACAAAATGACTTCTCTCTTCAGCTTTAATTACAGACATCAGGATTATTCTCCCCACTACACTATCACAGCAATTATTCAATTGCAAATTGTATAATTGTCCTATTTCGGCTGAAACCGCCATTAATTGAGCGTATAATGCCGTTTGGGAACGGTGGTGATGACAAGGTGCCACTCGTATTGTATCCTGTGAAAAGGGCAAAAAAAAAAACACAAATGCCTTTAGGAAGAGAACTGGATGGAAGATGAAGCTGTAATGATAGAGCGGTAATAATACCGCACTGAATTGTTGTAATCATGCTCTGTGTTGGTCTGTGCTGCAGCACAGTTAAAGAAAAATGGACATTTACATTCTTCAAAAAGTAGCACCTCTTGCTACTACCTTTATGAGGTAGAGTCACCTGGAATTCAGGCTTTCAGTTAACAGCTGTGCTGAACTCATCAAGAGTTAATTACTTGAATTTCTTGTCTCTTAATAATGTGTTTGAGAGCATCAGTTAAAGTAAAGTAGTGAAGAGGTAGAGTTACAGGTATACAGTGAATAGTGAATATTTGAGTAATGTTCGAATCCAGATTATGAGAAGCAAGAACTGCTCAACTAAATAAAGGAATACATGACGTTAAGGAAAAATGGAGGTCAGTCAATCCGAAAAGTAGAATGAAAGTAGTGATGAAACTGGCACTCATCAGGACCACCTCAGGAAAGGAAGAGCAAGAGTTTCCTCTTTTACCAGCCTCAGAAACTGCAAGTTAATAGCTCCCCAGATAAGAGCTGGAACCTAATTGCTTCATAGAGTATTTTTTGGTTTGTTTAACACTTTTTAGTTACTACATGATTCCTTATGTGTTTCTTTAAAGTGTGGATCACTTCAGTATTCAGTATTTGCAATGTGCAACAGAGGTAATTCCTAGTCTTATTTTCCAGGGGCAGTCCTGATGAGTGCCAGTTTCATCATTACATTTTTGATGATCTTTTGAACTGCACTTGAGGATACTTTCAAAGTTCTTGAAATCAGTACTGACTCTGAATTAGATACTAAGTCTGTACCCCATATGTATTTTATATACTGTGTCCACTATCAGGCCTCGCTCCAACTAAACAATTCACATTACCTTGCCATGAGCACCCTGGCCAGTGTCCAATCATCCTCACTTTTACAAGATAGCACCTCACAATGCATACAGGTGAGGACATTCCCAAGCCATCCCCTGAGGTCGCACTTCATGATCATTTCGGGCTGTAAGATGCACTTAAAATCCTTCAATTCTCTTAAAAATCGCTGTATTAATGTGGTACACAGCGCCACCTGTTGGAGATTTCTGCAGAAATTAAATAAGTTTACTAAAGAAAGGATTGACTGAAGTTCAGTTCACTTAAATTTACTTAAAAAAAGTAAATGCAGAAAGTTTCAGTAAATTTTACACATCATTTTTTTCAGTGTAAGACCGTATCCCATATGTATTTTATATACTGTTTTTCTGTGTTTCTCAGTTCTACAGGTGTTTCCGAGCGCTCCTGAAATGCGAGACTCCACAGCAGGGCTCCAGCATGAGGAGCTCCTCCAAAATCAACAAGAACGCTCGAGCCACGAGACGCAACGACATCAACCCCACCTTCATGGCGGCTTCGGTCGGACACACGACGGCGGCGGCGCCCGACCACAACAACACCACCGACTACCTGGGGCCTCCGTCCACCGACGCAGCCAAGCCAGCGATGGTGTCACTGGTGGCTCACTATAATGGTTGAGGCTCAACTTTTAGCCCTGTAACTTTACAACTCTGTCTTTTAGAGGATTATCGAGCAACTCCTGCAGAATTAAAGAACATTAATGGAGCGTTGGATGTATGTGCCATGCATCAGTTCACAACTGACTGACTCAATTCCCAACCTTTCTTTAATACCTGCAGCTTTGGGACACATCTTCTAATACCTTCTCAGAGTTTTCTAACACCTACAGTGTGTGCAAACACAAACCTGTGCCTGTAAATGTGCTGATAATGTCTCACTTCTTACATAAAGTCTTGCTCCAGGTCCCATCGCCAGGTCTTCTTTCTGTCATGGAGCTTATAAATGTTTGAGAAATCCAATTCTCTGGTTAACTGACTCTCAACAAAGAGGAGGTTGCAGCTTTTCAGTAAGGCTTGGGTACATCATAGACCTGTTTATTTATTGCGCTTCAAGAAAGCTAAAAGATCTAGCAACAGTCAAAGCCTAGAGATTAGCATGAGGCTAACAGGCACTAATGCTAGCTGTCACCATCAACAATTGTAGAAGAAAGCATGGGCGCCGTGGTTCTATTCCCATTCGTTCTATAGAAACGATGCCAAGATGGTCCACTATGTTGTCAAATTTGTAACCAAAGTCTAAATAATAGAGACCAAAGGTGGAGCCAGACTTGCTAGAATTTACCTTTGGGGATCAATAAAGCATCCATCCATCCATCCAATCTACTCAATTGATAGGACCACCGCCTAGTCCGAGACTAGGACTAGTTCAGAGCAAATTCAGACTAAAATGTAGACCTAAACAAAAAATAGACTTCTTTTGTAGACTTGTAGACAGCCTAGTGATTAGCATGAGGCTAACAGGCGCTAGAGCTAGCTGTCCCTCCATCAACGATTGTAGAAGAACGCATGGGTGCCGTGGTTCCATTCCCTTTCGTTCTACAGAAACGATGGAAAGATTGTCCACTGGTTGTACAAATTTGTAACCAAAGTCTAAATAATAGAGACCAAAGGTGGAGCCAGACTTGCTAGAATTTCCCTTCGGGGATCAATCCATCCATCCAATCTACTCAATTGATAGGACCACCGCCTAGTCCGAGACTAGGACTAGGTCAGAGAAATAACGGTCAGAGGTCAGACTAAAACGTAGACCTAAAAGAAATCTAGACTTCTTTTGTAGACTTATAGACAGCCTAGCGATTAGCATGAGGCTAACAGCCGCTAGTGCTAGCTGTCTCTCCATGAATGATTGTAGAAGAATGCATGGGAGCCGTGGTTACATTTCCTTTTGTTCTATAGAAATTATGCCAAGACAATGAAACGATGTCCCCTATGTTGTCAAATTTGTAACCAAAGTTATAATAATAGAGATAATAGAGACCAGAGGCGAAGCCAGACTCTCTACTCAATTGATAGGACCACCTCCTAATCAGAGACTAGGACTAGTGCAGACTAAATCCAGACTAAAATGTAGACTAAACAAAAAATAGACTTATCTTGGCATCATGTTCTCCTCCACCAGTCTTACACACTGCTTTTGGATAACTTTATGCTGCTTTACTCCTGGTGTAAAAATTCAAGCAGTTCAGTTTGGTGGTTTGATGGCTTGTGATCATCCATCTTCCTCTTGATTATATTCCAGAGGTTTTTAATTTGGTAAAATCAAAGAAACTCGTCATTTTTAAGTGCTCTCTTATTTTTTTGTTGTCCAGGGTTGTAGGTTTATGTTTGAGTAAAATGAACATTGTCGTTTTATTCTATAAACTAGTGACAGCATTTCTCCCAAATTACAAATAAAAATGTTTTCATTTACAGTTTATTTGCAGAAAGTAAGAAATGGTCAAAATAAGGAAAAAGAAGCAAAGAAAACAAGTTCATATTCATAAAGTTTAAAAAATTCAGAAATCAATATTTAGTGGAATAACCCTGGTGGTTTTTAATCCCAGTTTTCATGCATCTTGGCATCATGTTCTCCTCCACCAGTCTTACACACTGCTTTTGGATAACTTTATGCTGCTTTACTGCTGGTGCAGAAATTTACGCAGTTCAGTTTGGTGGTTTGACGGCTTGTGATCATCCATCTTCCTCTTGATTATATTCCAGAGTTTTTGGAGGAAGTTTTGGAGGAATTCTCAGAACTGAAGGGCAGCACTTAGACTGTTGCCCCACCCAGCGCTCTCCATGTTAAAATTAGAGAGCTCAGACTTTGGACCCGGACTGGAGCTGAATTGCTGGATATTACTGATCTGCAGAACTTTATGATACGACGCTATTTTTTTTTTTTAAGAATGAAGAAATGTAATTTATTATGGAAGTTTGTTGCCAAAAAAAGAAGAATTACTAAAAATACTAAAAAAAACAGTGTTTATATAACAGATGATTTGGATGATAGTAAAAAAAAAAAAACTTGGGTTTATAAAGCACTCGTCTTTTTAAGAATGTGGAAGTGTGATGTAAAAAGGAGGTCTGGTATGTGTCTGTGTGTAAGTGTGTGTAAGAGAGAGAGAGAGTGTGTGTTTGTGTACAAAGATTCTTCATATCCTTAACTTTTTAAAGGCTCTATTCCTGGACGTGCCGAGAATGTTAAATATGTGCCGTTGCTACAGAAGTGTTGTGCACTTTGCGGAAACTGAAAGCAGCTCAGTCAACACTTTATGTATTTATACACCACTTGCCTTTCAACAGCTTAAAAAGAGAGAGAGAGAAAGAGAAAGAGAGAGAGAGAGAAATATGATGATAACAGTGTCAACAGCCTTCGCAAAACTCCGCCTCCTCATCTCTTCAGGGCTGTACAGTGCTAAAATTTACACATCAGTTCATTATGTGGGGTAAAAATTGACGTTTTTTTGTAAGGACATGATTTTGAGCTTCTTTGTTTGTGTAGATTTTATTGGGTTTTATTGGTCGTTCTTCGTTTTTTTCTGAAATCGAGAGCTGATATTAAAAAGAAATTTTAAAAATGCATCCAGTCATTGTTTTTTTTTATTTGTTCAATAAAACATATTTGTTCCTAAAATAACAAAAGTTTGTATACATGTCTTTACATGGTGATGTTTTTTCAAGCAAGTTCAAGAGTTCAAAATTAAGCAGGTGATATTAAAGAGACTTATTCAATCAAAATGTTTTATTTATTCAATATAACTGAAGTTTGATTGAATGTCTTTATAATATGTGGTGTTTTATCTCATCAATAAGAGTGATTCTTGCATGAAAAAATGGTTTTAAGTCCAAAATCCGGGTGATGGCACCAATTTTTCTATGAGCAGTTGATATTAAAGAGACTTCTTCAATCATTATTTTTATTTATTCAATAAAACTACATTTTGTTCCCAATAGAAATTACGTTTGTTTAAATATCTTAATAATATGTGGCATTTTTTTCAAGCAAGAACACTCTTATTGCTGAGATAAATGGTTTTGAGTTAGAAATTCGGGTCACGGCACCAATTTTGCTATAAGCAGGTGATATTAAAGAGACTTATTCAATCAATATGTTTTATTTATTCAATATAGCTGAAGTTTGTTTGAATATCTTTATAATATGTGGTGTTTTATCTCATCAATAAGAGTGTTCTTGCTTGAAAAAATGGTTTTAAGTCCAAAATCCGGGTGATGGCACCAATTTTTCTATGAGCTGATAATATATATATATATAAGTGACTTATCTATTTAATAGAACTAAATTTGGTTTGAATGTCTTCATAATATGTGATGTTTTTCAAGCAAGACCACTCTTATTGCTGAGAAAAATGGTTTTGAGTGCAAAATCTGGGTCACGGCACCAATTTATTTTTAAGCTAAAACCCTTTTTTATTGCTGAAATAAATGGTTTTGAGTAACGTGCTTAGGTGCCTAAAAATGCAATCAAATTCTCACAGCAATGTTTCAAAATCTAGTACAGAAGTCTTAAAAGTCTTCCCTGGATACTAGAGAGAGTTACTCCAACAAAAGCAGGATGGACTCATTTAGTTTATTTTATGTTTTCAAGGAATCAGATCACCCATTTCACTCACATGCAAAAATATTGTATCTCCAAAATGTTCAAAATGAAGAGAGCTATTATTCACTAATGGAGAAAACATGGAACACTGGTGAACCTTCCCAGGAGTGACCGGCCGACCGAAAAAATTACTCCAAAAGGGCATGAACAACTCATCCAGGAGGTCCCAAAAGAACCCAGAACAACATTTAAAAACTGCAGGATCTCACTAAATAATAAGACAGAATGAAATTCAGCACCATAAAACCACTTAATAATTAAATTAAAACAGCATTTAGGTTTGGAAAACTGACATAAATTTTAAAACATTGTGTTTTGTTAATTTTTCTTAATCTTAAATGGAATTTTAGCTATTTTTTCAGCCTTACAACGGTTTCAAAATCTTCTACCTCAGATCCTGCATATTCTAGATTATTCTAATATGCCCTCTGATGCCTCGCCGTTTACATTTAGGACATTAAGGTAAATGAGCAGAGCCTTTATTTCAAATTTTAAGACTTTTATTGCTACCAGTAGTGACTGGAGAGGAGATGAATGGGTCTGACTCACATGCAGACCTTCCCCTTCAGAATACAGAGAGTGTGATTTACACAAGCTCTAAAACAGGATATAAAACTGTATTAAAATATGTAGAAGAGTAAATCTCACAGATCATCTCAATACTGCATCATTTAAGAGTTTATCTAAGAGTTTATCCGTGTAGTCGGGCATTAATTGGTTCTGTAATGATGCTGTAATTGTTTTATTGTATTTTACAGCACTTTTAAACATCAAGGTGCCTCACCTTTATAGAAAAGGGATATAAAAGTTCAATTAAACTTTTAAAATAAACTTTCGGACCAAAATGTTTCTCAAAGCGCATGGACAACTCATCCAGGAGGTCACAAAAGAACCCAGAACAACATTTAAAGAACTGCAGGATCTCACTCGCCTTATATGTTTGGTTACGAGTGGCTCAACCAAATTATTAGTGTCATGGGTGCCTAACACAGGACAGACAAGTGCAAATACCAAACGTATAATTTATTAAATAAAGGAGCAGGCTTATTAAGAGAATGGTCAATAACACGGAAAATCCAAAAATAAGGCAAAAGGACAAGGCAAAGGGATAGTCAAAATACAAAAAAATACAAAACGAGGTAAATACTGAAGAAGCTAACAATAATCAAAAGAGCTAGGCAAAATTGGGAGTGGTCGAATAAACAAAAAGGGTCAGAAACAAAAGGACAAATGTAACGCAAGGTACAAAAGCTATGGAAATAGATTCAATACTGAGTAAAAAATAGGGGCTATTTATACAAAGGTGTCCAGGTGTGTGTGAAAGTTAGAAGCTCGGCGAGCCAGAACGCCGATGAGTCACATGATCCGGCATGTTCGGAGGGTAAGGCACAGGTGAATTCTGGGGAATGGAGTCTTTCTCAATAGAACTAGAGTCGTAGAGTTGCAGGCAGACAGACAGTGACAGGACTGACAATTTGTTCTAGGGGGTAAGCACTTTCTCACCCGGTGCTAGATTGGTTTGGATAGTTTTTTTTGCCTTTAATAAATCAAATTATCGTTAAAAAAGTGCTGTTTATATTTACTCAGGTAATCTTTGTCTGATATTAAAGTTTGTTTCATAATCTGAAAAAAAAAATTATATATATATATATTATATAAAATATATATATATATTTTTTTTTTTTCCCAGAATTCACCTGTGCTTAGCCCTCGGACATGCCGGATCATGTGACTCATCGGCGTTCCGGCTCGTTGAGCTTCTAATCACACACACCTGGACTCCTTTGTATAAACAGACCCTCATTTAACTCACTATATATATATATATATATATATATATATATATATATATATATATATATCCTCTTGAGACCCTGCATCCTCGTATGAGGACATTACATTTTTGCTTCTCGGCACCACGATACACTATATATATATTTTTTAGACATTGATCATTTGGTCTCATGTGGACACTATAAGACACTATCTGTACCATCTAGTGATCACATGGCAACATTGAGAACATGATTGAAAATGATTGAAAACAAGGTGGCGGGAATCCCAGTCAACAGTTTCTACAGCCAGTCCTGACAGAAACATGATATGAACCGGCCGCAAAAATTCTAATTTTGTTCTAATTGTTTTTGTTTAAAATCATTTTTTTTTTTACTTTTTATCAAAAGCTATTGGGTCGTTCTGATCCCAAATGGCAAAGATAATTTAATATGTTAACAATTATTAGTTTAAGACTTGTTAGATCCCTGCTAATCGCAAATAGCAAACGTTTGGGTCTATATAGGATATATATGAGTATGACAAAAAAGCAAAAAACTAAATAAATCAGTAGGAAGGCAAATACTTTTTTCACACCACTGTATATATGATATTTAAATGAATATATATACTAGGTTCTGTAAGTTCCACTTCTTGTTCCCCAGAGCGAGTAAGAAAGTCCAGACGAGCGAGATCCGTTTAGGCGGCGTTATTTCTGAGAGTGTGTATCACGCTCTGGTGACGTTGTGTATTCTGTGTAAATGTCAGATCAAAGGTGGGAGCGTTTCTCCGGGTTTGGAAAAAATGCTTGTCATTCAATAAAGGTCTTTTTAAAGCGAAGTCTTGCCGCTCGGGACGTGTCAGAACCGGCGCCGGGCCCTCTGCTTTCTTCATCCACTGTTTTGTGTGTTTTTCGTACAGCAGACTGTCATGGCGGATCAGAACCTGATGAGCGCGACAGTGGGAGCTTCTGCTTTTGATGGTCCTCACTGAGCCTCATAGCTGCCAATCTGAGGGGAATTTGAGCAGCAATTTCCATATTATTTACAAGATAATGCAAAGTCATCCAAAAATAGAAGATTTCCACTTGTAAAAGCTTTAAAAAATTTGAAAAATTGGGACAGTATGAAAACTTATCCAATAGAATGCAACAGAGGTAATTCCTGCTCTTTTTCTTTACCTGGGTCAGTCCTGATCAGAGGTGGAAAGTAACTAATTACTTTTACTAACGTTACTGTAATTGAGTAGATTCATTACATTACATTACATTTGGCAGACGCTTTTGTCCAAAGCGACTTACAATATTGAAGTGCAAATAATAGAAGAGGTTAAGTACAAAAATAATAGAAGTTAAAAATAAAGCATCTATAGATAGGGCCTTAAGGAGGTCAGAGGGAAATAATGGGATAGAGGAGTAGAGAAGAGGAAGAAGGAAATGAGGTTAGAAGTAGTTAGTGTGTTAGAGGTGTTAAGAGAGTAAGTGCCCTTTGAAGAGCTCTGTCTTCAGGAGTTTATTAAAGATAGTGAGAGATTCTCCTGATCTGGTAGTGGAAGGTAGTTTGTTCCACCATTGGGGAACTCTGTATGAGAACAGTCTGGATTGCTTTGTGTGAGTGTTTGGCAAAGCGAGGCGACGTTCATTGGTGGAGCGCAGCGGCCGGGAGGTAGCGTAAGCCTTCAGGAGCGAGTGCAGGTAGGAAGGAGCCTGTACTGTCATCACCTT